>NW_023270175.1:28166604-28263243 GCF_011800145.1 Mirounga leonina
GGGAAGGGAAGGGAAGGGAAGGGAAGGAAAGGAAAGGAAAGGAAAGGAAGGGAAGGGAAGGGAAGGGAAGGGAAGGGAAGGGAAGGGAAGGGAAGGGAAAGGGAAAGGGAAAGGGAAAGGGAAAGGGAAAGGGAAAGGGAAAGGGAAAGGGAAAGGAAAAGGGAAAGGAAAAGGGGAAGGAAAAGAAACTGTTGAGAGGGTCAGGGCCGGCCTAGGGGGAGGTAAACAAGGTACATACATAGAGTGTAATTGTACTTGCATGTGCACACTGAGAGACAGGATCTCCTTACATGTTGTGCCCTAGATGCCTTGTTTACTTCACCCTAGTCCCGGCCCTGTGGTAAAGACATACGGCATGACCAGGCTAAGGCAGTAACCTGAGAGAACTCCGAACATTGAAGGGGCAGGCAGCCAAAGGGGAATGCGTTGATTCAAATGGTGGATGAATAACAAGAGTTAGAGCAAAGAGAAGAGCCAGTAGAGTGACTTCATGGAAAGAGTACCCTGGAGAGAGAGAGAGAGAGATCAAGCCTTAGAAATGTTTCAGAGCGGTCAAGAAGTACATAAACTCATAATTATCCTTTAGGAAGTCATTGCTGATCCTGACAATAGTTATTTCATTATATGGACGGGAGTAAAGAAGGGAAAGAGCCAGAGAAAAGTGCATTAAGACACTAGAAGGAATTGAGAAACAGGAAGGCAGGCCAGCATGAGAGGATCAGAGAGAGAGAGAGAAAACCGGCGTACAGCACGTACCGTGTACACGTATTATCTCACGGATCCTGTCAACAACACTGTGAGGTAGATATTCTTATTATACCACTGGTATACCCACTTTGCATTTGACCAAGTTAAGCTTCAGAGATTTTGTCACTTGCCTAACGTCTCACAGCCAACAGTGGTAAATATGTGGTTCAAGTCCAGCTGTGTCTGATCTGACTGCAAACCCCTGTTTTTCCACTCAGCTCCACTGTAATTGGGGGCAGACATAGATGCTACCGTCGGGGTGCCCAGGGCCAAGCAGAGAGGAGGGCCTGGCGGGGCAGCTGGGAGGCATCACCGTGTGGTGGCATCCATCTGCAGCTCGGTGGTTTTCTCCCACAGTGCTCAACGGCCCCGGGGGGGAAGACAGGCAGATGGCTGCACTCATCTAGAGCCTGGCATTGCAGGGTATTGCAGCACGGAGGAAGGAGTGAAGGGATTTGAGAAAGTTGGCAAGAGTTGAAGAGAAGAAGTCTAAGCTAAGTTCCAAAAAAACGTGAAGTCCAAGGGGACTCGCAGAGCAAGAGAAAAGTGAGGTTGTCAGGGGACTTGAAGTCTCCATTAAGTGAACAGCTGCAATGAAAATAAGGGAATACAGTTTAGCTCCTCTTCTTCTTCTTCCTTCTTCTTCTTCTTTTTTTTTTGAATTTATGAGAAAGCAGTCCCAAAATGCCTGTAAAGTTCATCTTATAAGCACCTGGTCCTGTTCAGATCGTATCAGATAGTCCCCTGAAGAAAGGAACAACTCCAGCAACTTCTTGAGTTCCTGTTATTAATTATATAGATATGTTTTCAATATCTACCTAGAGAGACATACACAGAGACACAGAGAGAGAGAGAGAGGCAGAGAGAGAGACAGTGGGATTTGAATGTGGGGAAAGAGGGAGGGAAGGAGAGAATTAAGTTAAAGACCTCAATCCTCCAGAGTTCAGGAGTGTCCCTAAAGGCTAGGCTGTCACAGCTAAAGTCAGTCACATCCTGAATCCCAGAGAAAGACTTAGGTCACTGGAATTCCCTTAACACATGCCAACCGAAGGTGCTGTGAGTCTGAAAATAAACAAATTAATGCAGTGGTTTTTCTTTAACATCTAGTGAGAGACACTGGGGTTGCATTTGCAGCTGGACCACAATTCGGCTTCTGTTCTTCCAAGAGAAATTTGTTGCAAAGTCATTTGGGCAACCGCATCCTGAGAATGCAGCCCAGCCTGGGTGATGGATCACCTTGCAAGGATCTGCAATTAGCTATTTTCAAATGATGACAAAGTGTGAACTTAACTGCTTATTTGGGAACTTCCTCTTTCATCCAAAGTAAATTCAAATACAATTGAAAATCTGACCTTTCATTACTGGAACTCTCTTGACTAAAAACCAAATTGAATTTTAATTCCTAAATCTCCATGTGTACACAGTACCATGAGGACATCACAGATTTTGTTTCCATGCCCCAAAGATAAATTGGCTTTGGGATTACTTGGATTAAAAACAAAGCCTTTCTTAAAAGATGTATTTAATTTTCATGATGTTTTCTTTTTCCTAAAGCTAAAGAATTGTTCTTTTGAATTTCAGTTTTTCTTGATCGCAAAAATGCCACCAAAATTCTGAATCGGCCAAAGAGGTATAATTCAGGTAAACTGGAAGAGTTTGTTCAAGGTAACCTTGAGAGAGAATGTATGGAAGAAAAGTGTAGTTTTGAAGAAGCTCGAGAAGTTTTTGAAAACACTGAAAAAACCGTGAGTATCTCCACATAATATTCTTCAGATGCAGAGCAAAGTACAGAAAACTAAAAAAGAAAAAAAAAAGGAAGAAAGAAACTTCTCTTTGGAATTTTAAAATGTCTACCCATATATATGTATTATAAAAGTTATAAAAGGGGAAGAATCGAATCCAAAATATTTTGAGTACTACCACTAACTTGTCCTCTTTTTCTTTATAGACTGAATTTTGGAAGCAATATGTTGGTAAGCAATTAATTTTTTCCTCTAGCTGGTATAGGAAACATCTGAGAATTACGTATCATTTCTCTGTGTAAACAGACAATATATTAAACTCTGTCAAAAGGGTCTGACTCTTTTACCCAAGACTGAATGGTGATATACGACAGGTTTATGCCCGTGGGGGGGGGGGGGGCTATGAGCTGGCAGATAAGCTTACTCCTCCCTAGGGCTTCAACAAGACATTGTTGTACTCCAGGCAGCTGGAAGGAAGAAACTAAGATGACTGCACCTGGGGACTGAGAGGGAGTTTGCAGTCTTTGGCAGAGAATGTGAAAACGCTGACTGACTTAAATGTTTATTGCTTAGAAGTCCTCCTTATGATGGCCTACAAGGCCCTCCATAATCGTCCCGGCCCTCCGTTTCCGCTGGCCCTCAGACCCTCCTCTCCTGCTCTCCTCCTCACATGTAGGGGTGGGGAGGTTTGGGGGGAGGAGAGGGGCAGCCATCTTGGCCTCCCTGCTGCTCCCAGCACACTCCAGGCATGCTTCCGCTCTGATCTCTGACCTGACTGTTCCTTGAACGTGGAATGCTCCTCTGCCAGGTTCCCCTAGGCTCGCTCCCTCCCCTCCTTCAGCTCTTCCCCCAAATGTCACCATCGCGATGAAGCCTACCTACCTTGACCATCTGTTAGTACTTCAACCTGCCTCCCTATAACCCCATCACCTAGATACCGCAACCTCCTCTCCTATTTTTCACAGCACTTTTCACCATCTGAGGGAACATATAATGAATGTTCTTACTTCTATTATTTATTATCTATTTTCCCCACCTCATTAGAATGCAAGCTTCACATTGGCAGGGGTGTTCAAGTGTTTGTTTATTGATGTATTCCTGGTACCTTGAACACTATCTGGTACAGAAGCACTGAATAAATATTTGTTGAATGAATTGACCAAAAGGAGGAAAAGTCAAAACTTCCATGACAATCGAGCTTTAAAACTAACGTAAAATCCAGCAGCAGGATTTTGAGGCAGTGTACATTCCAGAGGTTGACTTATCTAAGACCATCCACACGGACAGAACCTAGACAGCAAATTCACTGAGTTCCAGCAAGTGGAGATGCAGTGCTATGTTCCACTTGCTATTCTGGAACTTGTTCATACTCTAGTAACTCAATTTCTCCACTTTTGTTTTTAACTCCTGAGGGAGGATGAGGTCCACGCCATTACATTGACTTTCTCAGCCTTTCCTTGCTGTTAGTAATGAAGACTACCAAGCCAGTTCTCTACTCAGGTGTTCCCCTGCCGTTAGTCCAAATGAGACTTTTTATTCTTTATTTCCATTATATTTAAAACTTGAAATCTTGTGATTTTAAGATTTTCTTTTTAAGAATCTCTACCCCCAACATGGGGCTCGAACCCACAGCCCCAAGATTAAAAGTCGAACACTCCACCAACTTGAGCCAGCCAGGTGCCCCTTGTGATAGATTTTTAAAGCAAATCAATTTCTACTTCCCCACCCCACCCCCCAAAAAAAATCCAGGCTGTATTTAAACTCCCATGACCCCTTCGTTTGCCCACCCCACTCCCCAGCAGGGGTTGGTCAGAACCTCTTAAGCACCATATTTTGAAGCTGAGCCCCTGCCTTCTGGGTCAAAGGCCACGTTGTTTACTGTATCCAGGGTAAAGATATCTCGGAAACCTCAGGGGCATGATTCTGTCACTACTGCTTCATCCACCAAAAACGAGAACAAAAAAGCAAAAAGAAAATAACTCCCTGCCTCTTTTCAGTTGCAGCCGAGATTCCTAACCACCCCAAAATAGCCGATGCTATTTCTTACCCTGTGGGCTTTCACATACTGCAGAGCGCAAGCCCCTCATGCCTGCCTTATCCTCTACTATCAACAGCCTGGTGGAAGAAGAAAGATCGTCCAAGCACATGAGCTAGCTAGCATCTGTCAAGCACTTTACAGTTTACAGAGTGCCTGTCATATTTAATCCACACACCAACCCAGTGAGCAAAGCATTATTAGCCTCAGTTTACAGAGGACACTGAGGCTTAGGGAGGCTAAAAGACTTGCCAGAGGTCATCCAGTTGGGGAGTCACAGAGCCCAAAAGAGAACCCAACTTCTCTAACGAGCCAGGCCTTGCTCTCACGATCACCCCTCCTGGCCTTCAGATCTAGATGTGGTTACTCATTAAACAACCACCTAGGAGCCTTCAAAGGAATCTCTCACTCGTCAAGGTCTTGTCCCTTGTTGTCTTTGACCCCTACTGTCTGTGGCTTTGCCTGAGCCCAAAGTACACACAGACAAGCACCCAAAGGAGGACTAAATGCAGGATAAAATGACACTCACTTTAAAGATATGTCTCAGCAAATGAGTTGCTGTGTAGTTGGCTGCAAGCCCAGACCCTTTCAGTGCAACATCCTAAATAATGCAGATCCGTTGGTCTATAATATAAAGTGCAAATGTAGCTCGTTTTTTAGACCAGTTTGAACATCAGTAACAATAAACCAGAGATAACGTATTTTGTTTTCATAGAATTGGAACAAATTGAACTATCTGTGCAAAAGCACACTGGATCAAGGGGCAGAGGGGACAAGGTCTAATCTTTACAGCAAGCAGATTTTCCAGGGAAGGACTATGTCTGAGAAAGGGATAGGAGCCCTTAGTCCATGGGAGCTGGATGCAAACTCCTGACCAAGAGCGTGACAGATGAGCTGCTCCTGCCCCCGGGGCAAGCAACCTACACACTAGATGGCGGGGTGGGGGGGTTGCTCCTAAGTCGGACCAAGAATTAGCAATTTCTCTTTCATCACCCCCTTTCTCTTTCTTTCATTCTTAGGTCATCTTTACCTCTTAGTCTGGCCGACCTAGCTCTTATTTCTTTCTTCAGAGCTGTTTCTCTTAGTTCAAGGTGTGTACCCATCTCCCTTGTGGTTCTAGTCATCCCTTTCTCCCGCAGCTTCCTTAGCAGTATGGATTGAGCAAGAGCTTTCAGAAACAAGACTCCAAGGCTCCCTTCTTATCCCGATCCTTCTCCACTTGCCTATTCCTTCCTCCTGGTTTCCTACCCCAGGTGTCTTCTTTTTTTTTTTTTTTTTTTAAAGATTTTATTTATTTATTTGAGAGAGAGAATGAAAGACAGAGCACGAGAGGGAAGGGGGTCAGAGGGAGAAGCAGACCCCCCGCTGAGCAGAGAGCCCGATGTGGGACTCAATCCAGGGACTCCAGGATCATGACCTGAGCCGAAGGCAGTCGCTTAACCAACTGAGCCACCCAGGCACCCACCCCAGGTGTCTTCTAAGGCTCTCAAGAACTCCATGAGTGTCCAAACTTCAGGAAAGGTAGAGAAGAAACACAGCCGACCTATACATAAATAACGCAGATCTTCAGAACCTTTTTGTTTTCGATTCTTTGTGAGAAAAGCAGTGTCTCATCTGAAACTAATGTAACACTATATGTCAACAAGCAGGAATTAAAATTAACACTTAAAAAAAAACTAAAAAAATAAGAATTTAAAAATTAAAACTTTAAAAAAAATTTAAAAAAGAAAAGTTGCTTCTCACTTTACCTAGACCATTTGGGACCTAACTCAGAGACAGCAGAATACCTTTCAGCAGGGAGAGATGCTTCTGGCATCTCTTCCATTGTTTTGAACCATTACTGCATACTATACTTTAAGAAAGTTAAATGATACCAGAAAGAAGTAGATGAATTTGCTCCAAGCCGAGGCTGCCAGGGCTCTGAGTAGAAGTCCCATCTGCTCTCCAGCTCAGCATGTTCTGCAAGACCTGCCACGACAGGCCTGTATGACAGAGATACCAATTGTTGAAGGGATGGGGTTTGATTCAGAGCTAATTTGTCCTCATTCTCAAAGAAAGGAATGAAAACCCTTCTCCCCCTATGCTCAGATAGTCCATTTCTAACCTCCAACATTCTTCTCCCTCTTCCTAGGACGGTAGTAGCCTGAAAACCTTTGTCTGGGTTGCTCTTAGAAACTCAGGAAGACAGGGGGCATCCCATAAACAGCAGCATCAGCAGTTTTGACCCTAAAATCAGGCTCCCCTCCCCATGAGTCTGTGCACGGAGGCATTCTAAGCAGTTTATTTGCTAATTCAATTTTCTTAACCTATCTCAAAGATGGAGATCAATGTGAGTCCAATCCCTGTTTAAATGGTGGCATATGCAAAGATGATATTAATTCCTATGAATGTTGGTGTCAAGCTGGATTTGAAGGAAAGAACTGTGAATTAGGTAAGTAACTATTTTTTGATTACTCGTGGTTCCACACTTCCCTGTGGAACCAGATGAAACTAGAAAATGCAATATTTATGTATCATAATTTTCTCTTAAAAACATATTCTTATCGTGGTAAAGAACACTTAACAGGAGATCTATTCTCTTTTTTTTGAGATTTTATTTTATTTACTTGAGAGAGAGAGAGGGAGAGCACAAGCAAGGGGAGGGGCAAAGGGAGAGGGAGAAGCAGGCTCCCTGCTAAGCAGAGAGCCCGATGCGGGACTCGATCCCAGGATGCTGAGATCATGACCTGAGCAGAAGGCAGACGCTTCACTGACTGAGCCACCCAGCTGTCCCAGGAGACCTATAGTCTTAACAAATTTTGAAGTGTACAATACAGTACTGTCCACTCTAGGCACTGTGTTGTTCAGCACATCTCTAGAACTCCTTCATCTTGCATAACTGAAACTTTATACCCGCTGAACAGCAGCTCCCCCATTTCCCCTTCCCTCGGCCCCTGGCAAACACAACTGTATTCTCTGTTTCTATGCGTCTGCCTGTTTTAGACACCTCAAATAAGTAGAATCATGCAGTATTTGTCCTTCTGTGATTGGCTCATTTCATTTAGCGTAATGTACTCCAGGTTCATCTGTGTTGTTGCATAAGACAGGATTTCCTTTTTTAAAAAGGCTGATACTATTCCATTGTGTAAAGCATATACTTTCAAAGCTTATAAACATTCATTGGGTCTGTAGTCCTAGTTTCTTGGATGAGTTCAAGAAACTACAGTAAGAGCAATAATAATATTTGGTAGCTAATATTAAGTGGTAATGATGCTCCCCTCACTTATTAATCCTCAATACAACCATATGCCCTCAGTACCGTTATTATCCCCATTCTGTGCAGATGAGGAAACTATAGCTCAGACAGCTCAAAATCACAGAGGCAGTAAGTGGTTGAGCTAGAACTTGAACTTCACTTTGTCTGACCAAAACCCACCCTTCTCCTATCCACAAAATGCAAAGAAAATCAAACCCATAAAATTGAACTCGTGACTAAATCGTTATCAACATAGGCAGTGGAAGTCAATGAAATATAGAACTGAGATATGGCGAGGCCAATTCTCCATAAATAGCCACTTCTCTGTACATACTAACCACTTCACATGTTACATTTGTTGACAAAAATCGGAGCTCACTCCTGAATTTGACTATATGGATCACATTGAAAGAGTTGCAAAGCAAATCTAGGAGCACTGTGCATCTTTTCTCCTTATAGCCTAGAATATTCCCCCCACCCCCGGGATTTTGGCAACTGGAACAGTAAATCCCCAAGTCCTTCTCCTACTTGCTTATTATCTCTGGATGCAAGATTACTGGTATTATGGTTGTGAAAGGCACACCATGCTAATGACAAAGTCTCTCTCTCCTCTGAAACTTCAGAAGAATGGAGATGCAATCCTAGGGAAAGAATTCAACAGCACAGTCTACCTGACTAAGGGCAAAGAGTAGAAAATTGGCAGGACTCTATTAAGACTTTCTCGCAATCCACCTGACACACAGATGAAAAAGACATAAAACAAAATGAAACTCAGCAGCTGCAGTTGTCCTACAGAGAAAGGGAAAAAAAAGTCACCTCTAATGTTGTTCAGAAATCTTTTCGGTACTAAAGAGAACTCCACGGATCATCTTCCTTTGAGAGCTAAAAAGATTTAAAAAAAGAATAGAAGATAACAAAAGGAAAAGGTGGCAGGGCAAAAACATTTAAAAAGAAAGAAAAGAATGGATGCAGGCAGAGGATCTGATACCCCTGGCTCGGGGTACGTCCCATCCCCTCAAATTTCCCAGCATGGGGGCAAACCAATGCCTGGGTTACCTTTCCTGTGGTTGTGGTAACTTGCTCGAGATCTCTGCAGTGTTACTTTCATCTGAAAGTTTCTAATTTCAAATTCAGATTTCCATAGACAAACCTGATCCTGCTATTATGGAAACCTACGGAAATCTGTGGAGTAGTTACTCATCAGCAGCTTAAATAATATAGCCATTGGAGCTGAGGGAATGAATAACTCAATTAGTCTCAGTTCAAAATGAAGGGCACATTGTAGTAGAGTATAATTGAAAATAGTGTTTAGCGAGGCACCTGGCGGGCTCAGTCGGTAGAGCACACGACTCTTGATCTCGGGCTTGTGAGTTCAAGCCCCACATTGGGTGCAGAGCTTACTTTAAAATAAATAAATAAATAAAATAAAATTAGGAGCAATTTTTAAAAAATAATGTTTAGCATTAAATACTCCTAAATGTCTTTAGTTTAAAATGAAGACACTTTAATGGAGGAGAATTACCCCGAGGAATGTAAATATAAGCACAGAACTTCTGTAACAGGGTTTGCTACCCACGTGAGGCTGTGGGCCACACAGCAGAAATATTGTCTATACCCGCCACCTCCTCAGGCCTCAGGTCCCGCACACGTTGGTTTGGGAAGGGCTCTGCAGTTGCAACTTCGTCTGCTACCATATCTGGCCTCTAGGGAGCGTTGATCTCCCCCGATCTACCTGATCAAGGTCAAGAAAAATCCTCTTGGTGCAGTTAGTCCAGAGACAAAGTGGGAATTCTCCCAAAAATCTTTTTTATCGCAGACACTAGAGGAAAACAGAAGCATATACAAACTCCCATTTAAGCTGTTGGTTCAAACCGATCTACGGACTGACTTCAAAGGCTGCTGGCAGCACGGTTTACAAAGCACTGGAGCCCCAAATTTCTTGCCTCACCCTTGTCTTGGAAAAAAAAGTGTGTGTGTGGGGGGGGGAGATTTCCATTGTTAAGATCTTGTTATTTGCCTTTTCCCTTGTTCATCAGGCTCCTCTCTGGGAGAAAGAGGTACAAACATTCAGGGCGTGCTTTCTAGTTAAAAGAGTAACAATGAATTGGCTACTGTGTCCCCGTGGTTAGAATAATGACCACTGTAGGTCCCCATTTACACATCACGTCTGAGGCCTTTCCAGATAGACCAAAGTCTGTAAGAACTTGGGTCATTCCCCTTTGAAGAGTACAAAAGGCATCTACCCACAGTAAGATAGGAGGGAGAGAGAAAAATCACAAGCACATAAACACTTTTTACACTTTGCTGACACACTGTAGACACCACACTCTTATTTACTGAGTATTTCTGTGGAACGGAGAAAGAAAATATCTCGAGTGTAGCTGAATACCAGTATATTCTATGGTAAGCTTGTTAAATAGAACATCTTTTGTCTGAGCTTTAGTTTTCACATCACAGAATATATGAGGGAAAATGAAGGCAGAGTAAAATAAAGCAGAACAGGATAACTTTGGTAGTAGGCAGGGGCAGAATTAGAAAGAGGTGTTTGGGCTAATATGAAGGGGAAAAAGAACAGATGCTTTGAGAGGCTCAACAGATATTCTAGGCACAGAGACCAGCCTCAGGACCAGGGAGAACCCATACCCAACACAGTGCTGGACATCTAAATGCTCAATAAAGCACTGATGAATGAGTCCCATAGTGACTGTTCCTTAGATCCTGGACTAGAGACCTCCCCACTGGAACTCCTTGGGCTACTATTCTATTTCCAGAATCTTGAGTCCTTTCTCTGAGAGCAAAAGACTGCTGATTGGACAGCAATATTTCCCACTGCACACACAACACAAGCCATGAAGAAAGATGGCACATGAGGAAAATGGCGGACAGGTCTAGTAACTTAAGCCAAGGACACAGAATCAGAATTGGGAAAACCACCCTGAGTGTATTCATTCCCATCATACATGCCCTGAACCACACTAGGCTGCACCTACCACCTACCTCTGTGAACTGACCACAATCTCATATTGACTGAACACTTTCTACAGGTGGTATTTGAGTTGGCTGAACACTTTAGTATTGCTTTGTAACAACAAAATGATAGCCAAAAACATGAAAAGAGCCAGGGATGTAATCACCATGAGTAAGGAGAAAGGTCTTTTAAAAATAAATATGAAGGACCAAGTGCCATCTTTTTGGCTCACGCACTTAGATTATTGGCAGCACAGATTAAAGCTCAGGTGGGTTCCTTTACCCATGCGGTAACAGTTGATTTGCTTCCCCTTAATTCCTGAAGTGGCAGTAAGGAACATGAGCAAATGATTACATTAACCTATGCGAGCCTATGTAAAATAGAATTTGAAAAGTGAGATCCGACACTCAACAATCCATAATATACTCCAAACCCATACAGTCACTCTGTTAGCCTGGATTCCCCAAGTCTGTGACTCGAGCTTATTTATTAGGGTGTGCAATCCTAGGGAGCAAGAGTAAGGGACAGGGGCGTGAGGCAGTGAGGAAAGGAGAACAGATCCTAGAAAGAGTCATCTCTCCTCATCTGCAACTGATCACTGGATCTCCTGGGACTATTTTCCATGGAGCCAGAGGAACTGACTTCAGGACAGTCCATCTGGGAGGGGAGAAGTGATGAAAGAATTTGTCCATCAGCATCTGTCTCCCAGTAGTCAGAAGTTTAGCCGAGGGGCCCTTAACTCCCCCACATCTCCAGGTTGTACTCGCTGCGGTGGGGAGGGGGGGGTGGCCCGCACAGGTGATGCAGGATCCCATGCCTCAGCGTCAACAGGGAAGTGCCAGGGTAAGAAGGGAGAGGCACATGGTGTGAATGCGAGCCAAGGCAATTCAAGGCTGCACCTGTATGAGGTCAGAAGTCACTGCAGAGCAGCGGATGGCGACAGCACTGGCAAAGATAGCCATGGGGCTGAGAGGAACTAAGGTGGCACATAGCAGATGTCTAATAGAGTCACTCTTTTTCAAACTTTCCGTGTTCTTACTACACCAACAAGTAAGCGTTTCTCTTGAAAGTGGTACTGTTGTTGAACAGCTAGGTAAGGGAGAAGGCATCTCCTAGAGACAGCAGGTCTCAGCTAGCCAGCCCTGAACCATGCTACTTCCTGTTATTGAGACTGCATAGGAGAAACAAAGGGAAAACACGGTAATTAAAAAATACAAAATAAGATGGCACGAATAAACCAAATAGATCAGAAGTCAGAGGGTTTTTTTTAATTTTATTTTATTATGTTATGTTAATCACCATACATCATTAGTTTTTGATGTAGTGTTCCACGATTCATTGTTTGCGTATAACACCCAGTGCTCCATGCAGTACGTGCCCTCCTTAATACCATCACTGGACTAACCCATCCCCCCACCCCCCTCCCCTCTAAAACCCTCAGTTTGCTTCTCAGAGTCCATAGTCTCTCATGGTTTGTCTCCCCTTCCGATTTCCACCCCCTTCATTTTTCCCTTCCTTCTCCTAATGTCCTCCATGCTGTTCCTTATATTCCACAAATAAGTGAAACCATATGATAATTGATTTTCTCTGCTTGACTTATTTCACTTAGCATCATCTCCTCCAGTCCCATCCATGTCGATGGGAAAGTTGGGTATTCATCCTTTCTGATGGCTGAGTAATATTCCATTGTATATATGAACCACATCTTCTTTATCCATTCATCTGTTGAAGGGCATCTCGGCTCTTTCCACAGTTTGGCTATTGTGGACATTGCTGCTATGAACATTGGGGTGCATATGGCTCTTCTTTTCACTACATCTGTGTCTTTGGGGTAAATACCCAGTAGTGCAATTTCTGGGTCATATGGTAGCTTTATTTTTAATTTTCTGAGGCACCTCCACTGTTTCCCAAAGTGGCTGTACCAACTTGCATTCCCACCAACAGTGTAAGAGAGTTCCCCTTTCTCCACAACCTCTCCAACATTTGTTGTTTCTTGCCTTGTCAATTTTTGCCATTCTAACAGAAGTCAGAGTTAATGTGAATTGGGGTTAATGGCAATTTTCAGTCTGGAGTTAAAAATCTAATTGTATGCTGTTGACAAAAAAAGATACCTAGAATAAAATTACACCAGGAGGCTAAACTAAATGGATGTAAAAATATTTCCAGGTAAATGCTAACAAAAAGAAACTGGTGAAGCAATCTTAATATCAGGCAAAATAGAATCCAAGACAGAAAGGATTAAAAGAGACAACACCACCTCATATTAATAAGGGAGACTGCATAGGAAAGTAAAGAAAATGTGGGTCACTAGAATGCTCATAAGTGCCCACACATAATATCTTTGGCATCTAGCCACCTTAAAGGACCTGATTTCATTCTCTTGTGCTGATATATACCCACCTCAGCCAGCTTCAAGTGTGCTTAGATAAATTGGATTATATTAAAGCTATGAACTTCAGTGGGGCACCCGGGTGGCTCAGGTGGTTAACTCTTGATTTCAGCTCAGGTCATGATCTCGGGGTCCTGCATCAGGCTCCAAACTCAGTAGGAAGTCTGTCTGAGATTCTTTCTCTCCTTCTGCGCCCCCCACTCTCTAAAATAAATAAACAAATCTTAAAAAAAAAAAACTATGGGGGTGCCTGGGTGGCTCAGATCGTTAAGTGTCTGCCTTCAGCTCAGGTCATGATCTCAGGTCCCTGAGATCAAGCCCCATATCAGGCTCCCTGTGGAGCCTGCTTCTCCTTCTCCCTCTGCCGCTCCCCTGCTTGTGCTCTCTCTCTCAAATAAATAAACAAAAATCTTTAAAAATAAATAAATAAAACATTAAAAAAAACCTATGAACTTCTATTCAACAAAATACACTATTTTAGGACAAAAAGGCAAGTCTTAGTGGGAGAAGAAACCAGCAATACGTATGTCCAAGAACTGGAACCCTCACACACCGATGCTGGGAATTTAAATTTGTACAATTATGTCAGAAAACTACTTGGCAGTATCTACTAAACCTGAACATATGATCCAACAATTGCACTCATAAGTATATACCCAGGATTCATGCATATATTACCAAAAGATATGTATTAGGAATGTTCATTACAGTATTACACCTAAGAGCCCCAAACTGGAAAGTCAACTCAAATATTCATCAGCAGTAAAATGAATAAAACAGTAATATTTACACAACGGAATACTACTTAGCATGCAAATGAACCACTGCTGTACAAATAACATGGATGAATCTCACAAAGTGTTACATGAAAGACACAGAGGAGTGCATATTGTGAGCTTCTATTTACATAAAGTTCATTAACAGGCAAAATTCCCTCTTAGAATCTGGTAGTGGATGGCAACTTTGGAAAGGAGGACCGGTGTAGTGGTGGAAGGGGGCATGGGGAGAGCCTCTGGGATGTGGATAATGGCCCATGCATTGATCGGTTTAGTGTTTAAACAGGTGCACACACTTTGTGAAAATTCACCCTGAAGTTTTGAGGGACTTCTCTGAATATATATTATCCTTTAATAAACAACTTCTTAAAATTGCAGTCCAAGATTTAGTGAAAGTAGAATACCCAAACCTTCAGTTTATGCCAAATCAAATATATTGCTGCCATTTTTATGCCTTATTAAGAATTTTATCTTTCCTTCCACTCTTAGCCCGAGGCTCCCAAGCTTCTCTCCATGAATGCCCCCTGCTTATATTTGACCTATCCATGAGTCAGTGGTTTCATGTACTCCTGAGAAACGCATGCGAAATGATGCTATTGCTGTTGATTTTGCTCTCTTTCAGATGTAACATGCAACATTAAGAATGGCAGATGCAAGCAGTTTTGTAAATTGGGCGCTGGTAACAAGGTGGTTTGCTCTTGTACCACAGGGTACCAACTTGCGGAAGACCAAAGGTCCTGTGAACCAACAGGTCAAAATCTCAATAAGTTGCTTTTTTTTTTTTAACCTGGGGAGATCCATCCTCCAAATCTCTATTTGAACCTTCAGGGCATTTTAACTAGCCTACCTACTTTTATAATCCCTATTTGTTTCTACTTCCTTTTGAGATCATAGAAAAGATTAGTAGCTTGAATTGGACAACTTTCCAAATGGCATCGTCATTTTAAATAGAAATTCTGCAACTGTCCTCAGTCTGCATTCTTTTCCATGTCCATTTTTTTCTGACTTTTCGATCATGAAGCAATCAATTTGTGTGATTTCTGTATATTTGTAATTTATCGAGAAAATTTCTGTAGTAATCGCAGGCCATACAAGATACATAACTGATTGGCTGTTAGGCTTCTAGTACATGGAATGGTGAATGTTAAGCCTGATTCTGTCAGGGTGTGGCTGGCTTACTCTGAGAAGGTTATTTCCTATCCTTGGGTCTCAGGCTGAGTTTACACGCTTGGCATCCAAAGAGTTCCAACGACCATCTCTTTCAAGTTGTGCCAGGCTGACCAACACAGTCATTCTGTACAGCTGTGGACAAAACAATGTTTCCCAGTCATGTCAACCAGGCCACATTGTTGACAGTGCATTCAGAACATCTCCACTCCACACTCATATTGCTCTTCTCTGAAATGAAAGCCATAGAAACTTTGATAAAAAAAAAAAAAATAAAGGAGGCTCCACAGGATCAATGATATTTGATAAATGAGGGGCCTTTTTGAAGCAAACTAGGTATCATTTCTTTTGCATTTTCAAAGCCTGGTATTAAATTGATACATTAAATAATGCACCATTCCTCTGTTAACAGGGTTTGATACCTATCTCACCAAAGCACCCGGCAGAGGAAATGAAAGAAAGGGCCAGACACCAAGAGTATATATACTGTTGCAACTAAAATGAAGAGTCTCTAATGCTTCAGGGACCTACCCACCCATCCTTCTGCCCAGTTCTTTACATGCAACGCTTCACAGCTAGCCCAGCTCCGGAGAAGAAGATCTATATGTTTGAACCTTCAGAATCTAACTTCCAGCATAGAAAGATGGCATAGTAGCTAAACCCTTATAAGCCCTTCTATGTTAGAAAAAAAAAAAAAAAAGAATTGAGAACCACCTTGAGCCATTAAGTGTTAGATTTGAATATAGCCTTATCCTTAGCAGAGTAAGTAGGCCAAACCTAAAATAAGCTCTCCTGCCTTTCAATAGTAATGGTCCCTTTTCTCTAGCCATTGTTGATGATGTATATTTATACATAAGTATTTTGAACTAATTTCCTGTTTTCCCAACCACATGCTGTCTTCATGATACTTTGCTGCAGCTGGTTGCTATAGAAATGTCTGTTAGAAGGAATGTGGTTAGAAGGAAAGTGAGAAATGAAAACGAAACGTGAGGTGACTTTGCTTGACTACAAATTTCCATTCTGGTTGTCCCCAGTGTATCAGGAGATGATTTCTTGTCTTTAGGAAATAAACTGACCCAAGGTAAAAAGGTGGCCAGTTCCCAGGTGGATGTGGCTATGATAATCATATTAGTAATTTCTTTGGTTAAAGGGTTGTTTTGTTTTTTTTTTTAAGTTGAAGTCATCTCTACACCCAACGTGAGGCTCAAGCTCATGACCCCAACATCAAGAGTCACGTGCTCTTCCAACTGAGCCAGCCAGGTGCCCCAGTAATTTACTTGGTTAATACTTAACCAAATTAAATAATTAAATCATAATTTCTTCCCAGCATACCCCTAAATCCACCTTAGTGTCTAGAAGGCATTCTAGTCTACTAAAGAAAGCCTGGTTCACAATAAGCAGCCGAAGTCCCATTTGCCTAATTCTAAAGTTAAAGTTACAGGGGCACCAGTCATCAGAATCCCATTTAGGGACAGTACTTAGGAGTAAGACTTTTTAGTAAAGAAAAAAAAAGTCATTAGACTTTATAAAACTCTTACAAAATTTGATTCTGGAACACCTATTCCATCTCCGTAAAGATGATGGATTCCTGAGCCAAATGTTCTTTTCATGAAGGGTTTGAAAACTTTCCATGAAAATAATGCAATTAACCTTTTAGTTTGAGACTATATTCATTGATTAGATTTTTAAAATATTGATGGGCCTGCTTCTCAGAAGTGACAAGGACAGGCCTCATCCTCGATTTCTGTAATACACGCTCTGCTTGCCAATGAGAAATATCAGAATACTAAATTTTTTTCCCATGTTTCTAGTGCCATTTCCATGTGGAAGAGTTTCTGTCCCACACGTTTCTACGACACGCACCCGTGCTGAAACTTTTTTTTCCAATATGGACTATGAAAATTCCACTGAAGCGGAAAAAAATTTCGAGAACCTCACCCAACCTCTCAACGACCTTACTCGAATTGTTGGTGGAAAAGATGCCAAACCAGGTCAATTCCCTTGGCAGGTACTCTATATTAATGGTGTGTCAAAACTGGAGCCCAGAGGGCAAGGGACAGGCCAGGCAGGGGCTGAGGCGAGGGCACTAGACAGGCCTATTGCAGTGGGGCAAGTGTTCAGGCAAGTTTCAACACTAAGCAATATGAAGAAGCCCTCAGTAGTGGGGAGCTGGTGAGAGAGAAGTCCAGGGACAGCTACCATACAAGGTCAAGAAGAGTTTGACACCAAGGAAAGCATAGCAGGGTTCCAGACATGAAACTGGGAGGTCTGGAAGCGAGGTCACAGGTACTGGGGTTCAGGGTACTACTTCAGCTCATGGGAGAACGGGTGAAAGAAAGTCTAGGTCCAGAGAAACTGGATTATTTTGAAGGGATTTATTTATTTATTTATTTGAGAGTGATCACGAGCAGGGGGGAAGGGTAGAGGGAGAAGCAGACTCCCCACTGAGCAGGGAGCCCGATGCAGGACCCTGGGATCATGACCTGAGCCGAAGGCAGACGCTTCACCGACTGAGCCACCCAGGCGCCCTTGGTACCTAGACCCACATTTCTCCAGATGTGATCTTCAGACAACCCACATGAGAATCACCTGTGCACATTTCTGAGGCAACTACCGAGAGCTAGATTTGTAGCAAAACTTGTCATTGACCCTACAGCTAAAGTCTGAGTGATTCCATCTGCGAGAAGTGGGCCCCAGAGGCCAGGAGCCAGGCTGGTCCTTATATAAAGTGGAGCTGTCCAGGAACGTAACTACTAACCACATGTAGCTATTTAAATCTAAATAACTGCCATTAAGTACAATTAAAAACTCATCTCAAGCACACCGGCCACATTTCAAGTGCACGATAGCCACACAGGGCTGGTGGTCATGGTGCTGAACAGCACAGGTACAGAACACAGCCACCACTGCAGAAAGTTCTATTGGACAGTGCTTAGAACAGTTTAGTCTAACTCAAAACTCCCTAGTGGCCACAGTCATATGATTTTGTGGCTATTTCAAAATACTTCAAAATATTTTCTCTACTGAGGTCTGAATTTTTGCCATCAGGGACCAGTAACTTCAAAGACTTTTCAATCATCAAACCAGTAACAATTTAAGCCAGGATCAGGTAAATGTCCCAGGTGTAACACCACTGGAATTCTCTGAAACTATGTATCTATTCAGGATTCTTCAGAATGCCTGACATTTTCCAATATAATGGGTGTTAAGATATTGAACATTTGCCTGGGAGGTAGGGATTGGCACATTGTAGAGAATGGTACTGAAGGGGAGCAGGCCTTCCCAACAAAGACTATATTTTCTGTTCTTTTACCTTGGCTTTGCCTTTTTTTTTAATGATTTTATTTATTTGAGAAAGAGAGCACAAGTCAGGGGGCAGGGCAGAAGGAGAGGGAGAAGCAGACTCCCCATTGAGCAGGGAGCCCGATATGGGGTTCGATCCCAGGACCCTGGCATCTCGACCCAAGCCAAAGGCAGACGCTTAACGGACTGAGCCCCACCTTGGCTTTGCTTTTAAGAATATTTGTTGGACTTGGTCTTACAGCCACTAAAATACACTGTGTGTTCTTTGATACCCCCTCTATCCCCTATTTAGGCATCCTACCAGCACTGCTTCCCTCATTCACCATGACCTCTTCCTTCACTCGTCCACATCTCTATTCTCCTTCATGACTCTTCATAAGAACGATCTTCTCCACTGATCTTTCCTTGAACAATCGCAACTGGATCCAGCCACTCTAATTATGCTTTCATTCTATTTAACATCCATGTATCTAATTCTATCTAATTTTACTATTTGTGTTCTTGGGCATTCTCATTCATTATGTATCCAATTTCCATGGATAGGTGGTTGGAACAAAAGATCCTACTTTATAATAATTATCTTCCTTGGGGTTGTGGGACATAAAGCAGTCCCTAGAGTGGAGGATCCATAAACCCAGGGGTGTTTTATTAGCTAAAAGATGACTTTTCTTTAAAAAAAAACAAAAACACTCCAGCATTAAAAAAATATCCCAAGATGCACACATTGTGGGCTCAGCATTGTTCCCTTGTCAACCCAGAAATGAAATTGGTAAACACACTTAAATAAGAGCTAATGGGGGGTATAAAGTCCCAATTTAGTCACATAATCTCTCCACTCTCCACCCACCCCCTTTAAGCCAGATGCTCGCCAAAGTTTTAACAATGCAAGTCTTTCCTAATAGAAATTTTAGTAACTCTAGCAAGCTATTTTTTTTTCTTTTAAATAGAAGAAACTATTAGATGATGGTTGCAGTTGTCTGCTAAGGAAGAAGATATAAATGATACACATCATTTCAAATCTTTTGATGTCATCTTCATTGCACACTTACATAGTATACTTGTTGACTCTTTCCCATCAAGCCTAGCTAAGATCATTTGGAATGTTCAAGACCACTCAAGCACATGTTCACTCCCCATTTCGTCCATATGAAGTAGGATTACTGACTGTAGAGGCACAAGGCCCTAAGTTTTAGTCTTTTTCAAGGTTGAAGAGCTGAGCTCCTTTCTAGAGTACTTGAGAAAGACCCTGTCATACTTCAGCACTGTTTCCTTCTCACCCAAGAGAGGTCTCTCCACACCCACCTCCAGCCACTTTCTCACAAAAGGTTACTGGTTTTCAAAACTAAGAGATAAACTGAGTGTACAAAAGTCACTTGCAAAGACCAAACAGGAAATGAAACAAACCAGAGTCTCTCATCTGTGGATGAGCCAGCTCCACATCCCCGCTAATCTGCAAGGTGGAAATACTTGGTTTGATTGCAGGCAAGACTGCAATACACCTGCTGCAGCCAAGGCATCAAGAGAAAGCAAGCAACAGCTGGGGCTTCCATGGCCAAAACAGTGCATCTATGGCTCGGAAATATGAAGCAGTTTAGTAATACCACCCAGAAAGGATTCCCAATTCCCATGCTTCCTAAAAGGATGGGGGCGGGGGGTGAAGCGACCACTTGGGTGAACAAATCGCACAAAAAGAACGTAGGGAGGTCACTTTCATCTGGAGTAATGAATGGCATCAAGCTGGAAAGGTTTAGCGGGCTAAGGAAAAGGGCTAAGTTAGCTGTTTGCAAGAGCTAAGGGGCCACAGAGGAAGGGAGAAGGCGACTTTTTCTTTTAGGGTTTATTCGTGAAAGTTAGAGGCAGGCAAGCAGATTCTGGCCCCGGTTAAGAAAGCCCTCTCCAACCACAGTGTTGGTGAGGTGGGCTGGGCAGCTTTGGGAGGCAACTTTGGTTGAACCCATGTTTGTTGAACTGTTAACGCGAAGAGCTGGGGACAGCACCGGCCTGATAAACCCGTGGAGAGAGCGTCGAGGCCCTTGGTTCATCTGGTGGGAGAGTAGAGCAGGCTAGGGGACCTCTGCCACCCCATCCAGGTTGAGAACCTAAGAAGTGAGGTTCACCTTGCCCCTAGCTCCAACGTGGCCATGTTCAGTCCTTACCTTATTCGAGGGCTTTCCCTTCAGCTTCCGGGCTGGAGGCGAAGCCGCACTGGGCCTACCCCCTGCCACGGGGCTGTTCCCATAACCCCCTCAGGTTCCAGCCTTGGGGCCAGCCCCACCCCCAACACCTAAGGCCAAAGGCGCTGGCGGACTTGCCTGACCTCTAACCTCCCTGCGGTGGAGGGGAGGCGGGGCGGGGCGGGCGTGAGGCCAAGTTCCTTCATTTTCCCTCCAGATGGCGGCGGAGGGCTCAGAGCCTCTGGAGAGCTCAGGGAGAGGGGGCAGGGACTCTGCAGGGATACTCCAGGAGCCCCGAGAGGAAGCTGGAGGGTGAAGTGCACTACACAGGAACAGAAAGGACAGTTCCTAGAGTCACTATTATCCTTAGAGTGGGAAACAAAAACAAGACTCAAATTTCATACAGGTACATAGGGAAGCCATGAAAACCTTTGAATATTAGAGAAAAAACGGAAATCAAAACACCTTCATCAACAGCTTAAAAGAGAAATTTGAGAAAACAACCCCATGTTTTGGCTTTCTAAAGCTTTAATTTGGTTTTGGTCCCTTGCCCTTAACCTTGTCAGCCAATAATTCTGGGCATGCACAAACTTGCCCCAAGAGCTCCTCCCACCTCTTCTGTTTTGGGTTTGGAGCTGTCTGGCCTTGAATGTGAAGTACCTGGTCTTTCTATTTTCTGTTTCATCATGGGCCTCAGCTCTGTATTAGCCATAGTTATTCTACATTTAATAATTTGGAGATCATTCTACCAGATTGAAAAAATGGAATACAATGGAAGCCAAGTGGTTAAGCTTTCCTTAACCTTTATATTAATTTGTATCGTATACAACTGACAATATTCAAATGTTTTAACCAGCAAAATGTCTTGAGAAGCGGTCTGTGTATTCCTTATTCTGTTCTTGGCCTAAAAAAATCTTTAAAACATCTCAGCACTTTCCCCAGTCTCAGCTTTCCTCAGCTTTGGCCTGAAACTATCCTTAAAGATACCTGAGCTCTTGACCTGCACAGCTACTCACACGCCCAATCCTTTCCATCAGGTTAAGACACATCCCTATGGCAGATAGCATAGAGTTACCATATGTATGAATCAGAACTTTTTCTTTCTTTTTATTGGAAAAGGGGAGGATTGGGAGAAAGATTTTATATGATGGGCCTAAGACTATAGACACGTCTTTACCTGGAAAAATTTAACCCTCAAATGATAAAGTTTCAATTAAGAGAAATAAAAACATGACTAATCTCCCCTGGCCCCACAAAACTATTTTGGACAGAACATTTAGATTATTATTCTCTAAGATGGATTGGTGAAAACTATTTCTTTTTTTTTTTAAGATTTTATTTATTTATTTGAGAGAGACAGTGAGAGAGGGAACACAAGCAGGGAGAGTGGGAGAGGAGAAGCAGGCTTCCCGCGGAGCAGGGAGCCCGATGCAGGGCTCGATCCCAGGACCCTGAGATCATGACCTGAGCCGAAGGCAGACGCTTAACGACTGAGCTACCCAGGCACCCCGGTGAAAGCTATTTCAATGACGAGTTTAGTTAACCATTAAAAACTGAAAATGAAAAAGAGAATGAGCATCCCCTCTGTGCCCAGAAAAATGAAGTCAGGCCAATGGCTGGGCGAATCACACCTGTGGGCATAACGAGCTGTCCATCCTGCAGAAATGGTTGTGCTTTTGATATGAGAGAATGAGTGTGCAAACCGGAAAAAAATGTAATTGGAAAGCTGGAGGTGGCTACATAGAGAGAGAGAGGAAGAGTTTACTGAAAATCACAGGGAAAGGCCAGATTCAAGTTAAAGGTCAGGAAGAGAATAACAGGGCGACAGCTATTACTCGGGGCCGGCATTATCAATGAAGAGCATCAGAAGAGATAAGTGAGTGTGTATTTTCTAGATGGATGTGGTGTGTTTGGTGTGCATCTGTGTATGTGTCTGAAAGGGAGAAAACAGGCTCCTATTAGGATAGGACAAACATGAAAAGGATTGACAGATCAGAACTTGGATGCCTTGCTCAGAACATATGCTTTCCCATTTTTCCCTTCATTTTCCAAAGTGATGTCTTACAAGAACTTGTCCTTGGCCAAGCAGACAGCTCATCTCCAAATAGCTCATATTTAGATAGCTGTGATCCTGTGGTAGCCAAGCAAACATTCCTAAATCTAGTCATTTGTAATATCTTTAAATGCAAATATATTTTAGGGCGTTTTATTGGCAAAGATGTTTGCTAAAATTTCTAATACCAATCAGGGACTGGCAAAAAAAAAAAAAATGCTCTTCGTGCTCAAAAAAACACAATCATATTTCTCAGCCATCCACCAGAAAGGAATAGAAGCTCCAGGCAGCAAGTCTTTGGCAGGAGTCAGACTAGCTACATCATAGTCTTTGTGCCCAGGGGCTGTGGATATCATTCAGCCTGGCCTAACCAACCCATTAAGCTGAGAGATGCCTAGTCACCTCTAATACAGAGGAAAAGCACCATTCTGTTATTGCTTGTGAATTCATAACTCTAATTACTGGAACGGATGTATTCAGATGTGACCATGAGGCCCCGTGTAGGACAGTGTTACCCAAACCTGCCTAGTGATACAAATCACCTGGGGTCAGGGCCAGCTTCATGAGCTTGTAACCAGTGGACCTGCATGAGGCCTTGCTTTTGGAAGGGTCCCAAATTTGGAGTTTAATGCTTTGTGTTTTGCAACTCGAGTCTGATGAGACAGGGAAGCAGCCGTGCGCTGGGAGCCTAGAACCTCTCACCACCTCCCTGGGATGGATTCTTCACCTCCCACTCCCTTGTCCCCTGGTTCGTTGGCCAGGTCTGCATCTTCCTCCCCATACATGCCCAACGACCACTGCCACCCTCAGCCCATGGCATGCTAGCGTACTCCCCTCCACTTCTCCAACAGCCATCTGCGTCCCCCTCCTCCTGCACCAGCACAGGGAGGGTTGAGGCTGGGTATACACACTCTATGCCATTTGGGGAGGGGGCACGGCCACATAGCATCTCAGGTCCAGAAGTGTGTCACAGCTCATTTGGAGGGTGGATGGTGGGGGCAAGCCTCTTGCCCACCTCCATTGCAGGAGCTGAGCACGTCCCGGCATGGAAGTTGTAACCGCTTGAGAATCACGCCTCCACTGTTGGTTACTGCAGTGGGCCAGTGAGAAGGGCCGATTGACTTACCTTCCCCTGCTGCAACATAGGGTCGGTGGGACAGGGGGCCTTGCAGCCAAGGGCATTTGTCTTTGCATGCCAAATCATAGGGTGCAGCTCCTGGGCACCCATCAGTGTCTGCACTCTCCCCACAAATAGCCCCCAGGCCTGAGAACGCATGACATGAAGTAGTAAAATTAAAATCACCATCGGGGCACCCAGGTTGCTCAGTCAGTTAAGCATCTGACTCTTGATCTCGGCTCAGGTCCTGATCTCAGGTCTTGATCTCAAGCCCCACACCCAGCGTGGAGCCTACTTTAAAAAAAATAAAGTAAAATAAAAAATAAAAACCCTCTTGGGGTACCTGGATGGCTCAGTCAGTGAAGCGTCTGCCTTCGGCTCAGGTCGTGGGATCAAGTCCCATGTTGGGCTCCCCACTCAGCAGGGAGTCTGCTTATCCCTCTCCCTCTCCCTATGCCCCTCCCCCTACCTGTGCACTCTCTCTCTCTCTCTCCTCTCTCAAATAAATAAAAATCTTTAAAATAAATAATAAAAAAATAAAAACCCCATGATAGATTGCAAGAGACCATAGAAGAAAGAAAAAAAAAATTGTACTTAAGTATTTTCAATGGCATGTTTTTTTCCTGGCTTTTGAACAAGGGGCTCCACATTTTCATTTTGCACTGAGCCCCACAAATTATGTAGCCAGCTCTGTGTGGACTAAGCACTTTTAAAACACAAAGGTCACGAAGCCTTGGAAATTCTGAAACAGAATTTCTCAAACTTAATCATGCATAAGGATTTTCTGGAGATCTTCATTTCCTCCAGTCACACCCACCAAATATTCTAATTAAGTTCTGGTGGGCCCCCAAATCTGCATTTTACAAGCATCTGAGATGCTTCTACTGCAATTGGTCCACTGACCACACTTGGAGACCTACTGTGCTCTTAGGAGCATAGATTCTGAAGCCCGGTAGACTAGGGTTTGCATCCTAGCTTCACCACTGATCTTAAAGGAGTTAATGTACATATCTAAAACTCGGTTTGCTCATCTATAAGTGGATATATTAATATCATTCCACAAAGTGGTGTATTAAATGTACATAAAACACTCAGCACAATGATTCGTCCATGGTAAGCAATCGATAAATGTTCAAAAAAATTAAGACTGTTACGTCTGGGTGGTGGTGGCTACCCGGGTGTTTATTATATTATTATGTGAGTTTTCCTATATTTTTACAACTTTTCAAAATAAAAAGCAACAGCCAGAAGGAGAGAGAAAGCTAAAGTGTGGAAAAAGGGGTCAGAAACTTGCAGTGAGTCAGCCCTAAAGGTCTCTGAGTAGGAGGCCAATGCTTCAGTGTCTAGGACTTGTTTAGTAGGTGTTCAGTAAATTGAACTCAGGACAAAAAGAATCTTCACTAGAACCTTCTCAGACTCACACTTAAGGGCACTGACCACTTTTTTCCCTTGGTTTAGAAATGGATTTATGCCTGAGAGGAGGTGTACTTTAGTAAAAGGACATGAGTTCGTAAGAGCTGGTCGGCTTCCGCATAGGGTTTACCAAATGTTCAGTGCACCCTCTAGTGTCCATACTTCTCAGCTTCCTTCCTGAAGAGATGGCTCGAGGCCTTTGGGCACACTGGAAGTGAAATTCTCCAAGTTGATCTAGAGATTGAGGTGGTAAAAATATTCATCGTCCACTCTGGTTATACAATAAAATGTACAAATGAAAGAACGGACTGGCCTCTTATCTAATAATGCCCAGGCTCAAACCAGCACCCGAATGCCTCTGTCCACTTTGCCCAAGCACAGCTAAGGAGACCTGTCGGGACAGAGGCAGCTTCCACGTCCAGCCAAGGGGACTGGAATATGGCTAGGGGAAAAGGGAAGGAGTGCATGTGCCCTGCTGTTCCTCACTGCCCGGATGGCTGTAAGTACAGCTCCTACAGAGGCCAGTGGTCTCAATTCATAGTTTGAAAGGGCTTAAAAAGACTTCAGGGAGGGGTGCCTGGGGGGCTCAGTCGTCAAGCGTCTGCCTTCGGCTCAGGTCATGATCACAGGGTCCTGGGATTGAGCCCCACATCGGGCTCCCTGCTCAGCGGAAAGCCTGCTTCTCCTTTCCCTCTGTGCCCCCCTCTGCTTGTGCTCACTTTCTCTCTCTCTGTCAAATAAATAAATAAAATCTTAAAAAAAAAAAAAAAAAACCTCAGGGAAAAATCAGTACTTTTTCTCTTTCAAATCACCCTGTAGCAAGGTTTCCTCATGCAGCGACAGAAGACTCAATAGTAACTATGGATCTGGAGGAGTCAAGTAAATTTCTGAATTTACCTGCCATATTCCCATGAAACAATCTGTGCCATCAGAGAATCCGACTCACCTGGAAAAAGCAGCCAAGGGCCCCAAATCACCAAAAGAAGCCATTCCCTCATATTCGCCTCCTCTAGAGCTCCCCCTGGCTCTCCTTGCACATTCTCTTCAAGACAGTTACAGAAATGGCTTTTTTGATTGCGCTCCAGAAACACTAACTCATCTGCAAAGCTGACACTTTCCAGAAACACTCCAGTTCTGCCAGCACCTAGAATCAAACTTTGCCCACTCCTATCAACAGCACCTGTATTTATTTTGTTCTGGATCAAACACCTTATGTAGTAAGTTTCATGATTTTGTTTCCACAGGTCCTTTTGAATGGGAAAGTTGATGCATTCTGTGGAGGTTCCATCATCAATGAAAAATGGGTGGTAACTGCAGCCCACTGCATTGAGCCTGATGATAAAATTACCGTGGTTGCAGGTAAATAAACAAAAAAGGATAGGAATCGGCAGTATCACTAGATCTTCTATATGATTGGTGCATCGTATTTTCCTAAGGTCTACTAAGTTCTTTGCGAAATAAGTTGGGCTAGTGCCATATTTCTAGGAGGAGGAGCCATATTTCTAGAACCTAACTTCTTCCATCCTCCAAGCCCCCCATAGTTCTTTCGGTGTGCCCAGATTCACCCCCATCTCACAGGGGTACAATTATGTATGATGTGTGCATTTCCCCACCAGACTGAGCCTTCCCCAAAGCCGTGTCGTATCATTTGCCTTTGTACCTCTGGTGCCTGGCACGACCTTTGAATGAATGACCCAATGACTACATTATCTGTGCTCAAAAAAGGGGTCAAAATCCTTGAAATTAGGAAAGTCTAGGGTAGTTCATGCCAAGTAGATTCATTACCACCTCAACAACGTAAGGTTTGTACCACCATGGGAGAACAAGCCAGCTCCATGACGGTCCCGAATGGGTTTTTGGTCTGAAATGTATGCATTGGCCCTCATTACATTTTACCAAAATCCTAGCAACGTAAGACTGAGATTGTTGACACTTGGTTGCCAGTTAATTGAGGGATGCCGAGAATCTTGGGCAATCTGTTTCCTTATGTGTATGTCTACCTGTGACTGAAGAGAAATTTATTTTCCATAGGTGAACATAACACCGAGGTGAGGGAACCTACAGAGCAAAAGCGAAATGTGATTCGCACTATTCTTCACCACAGCTACAATGCAACTGTTAATAAGTACAACCATGACATTGCCCTTCTGGAACTGGATGAACCCTTAACGCTAAACAGCTATGTAACACCTATTTGCGTTGCTGACAGGGAATACACGAACATCTTCCTCAAATTTGGATCTGGCTACGTGAGTGGCTGGGGGAGAGTCTTCAACAGAGGGAGATCAGCTTCAACTCTTCAGTACCTTAAAGTTCCACTTGTTGACCGAGCCACATGCCTTCGCTCCACAAAGTTCACCATCTATAATAACATGTTCTGTGCTGGCTTCCATGAGGGAGGTAAAGATTCATGCCAGGGAGATAGTGGGGGACCCCATATTACTGAAGTGGAAGGCATCAGTTTCTTAACTGGAATCATTAGCTGGGGTGAAGAGTGTGCAATGAAAGGAAAATACGGAATATATACCAAGGTGTCCCGGTATGTCAACTGGATCAAAGAAAAGACAAAGCTCACTTAAAGAAAAAAAAATGTATTTCCAAGGTTGACATATTTGGGGGTCGAGATGGACAAGGGCCTTTACTGACTAATCACTTTCCTATCTCTTTAGATTTGACTGTCTGCATTCTATGAATACTGCTTTTTCTCTTTATGGGAGAAATCTATCTAGAATTCCTATTTTACTAGAGTAAGTAGATTAGCAAATGTAATCACTAGAGGAATGTACTGTGATAGGAAATTGTGACCATTCCCACAGGTCCAGCCCTTGACAAAACTGTGAAGTTAAGTTCTTCATCCTGCCCATCGGGCATTAAGTTTCTCCACTGGGGCAACTCTCTGATTCTCCCTCCTTAGCAGCATTCTATGTTCCAGATCTTTCTTACCTCTCCCACCAAAATCATCAAAACGTATTAGATCTGTATCTGGGATATTTGGTCTAGTTCACGACAAGGCGAGCACCACACTCATAAAGGACGAACACAGGGGGAGCCGACAGGTGGAAACTCACCAGAAAACACTACTTCCTTTTCTGTACCCTTATTCCTGCTTCCTCGATCTCTTCCGTTTCCTAATCCCGAAATCAGTTTCTCTCTCCCTCCCTCTCTCCTCTTTTCCCTACAAGGGATTAAAGGAGGGAAGGGGCACATCATGCTGTTTTCCTGTCCACAGTTGTACATGTCTGTCAAACCCAGACTTGCTTTCAGTTTGGTCTTTGACTTGCTTTTCAGAGCATAGGGATGAAGTAAGGTGCCCGAAGAACTTGGGAGGAAAAGTTCCTCTGAGAGAGTCATGTTATTAAAATACATACATCACGGAAGGAATGACCCATCAGAATAGTTCCCTAAGAGCTTGTCATTGCGTTGTGATGGAGGTAACTTCTAAGAAGGGTGACGTCACCTCACGTGTCTCGTCCTCCATCTGAAAAAATGTTAACAGAAAGAGAAGAACAGTCAGTTTGCAATCTAGAACTAGTAGAGTCTTCAAGGAAGAATTCCACAGTGTGTCTCCTGTACCGCCCAGGGCTAAGGAAGAAGTTGCCCTAGACCAGAGAACATGAGCATCATGTCTCCTAAACGAGCATATCCGCACCGTGGAGAAGGGTGCACCCCTTTTCTGGTTTCATGCTCTCCAGGCAACTGTTTGATTATAATTAGGCCTTCCATATTGAATCTTCTACAGGGTTGCTGACCAACCTACACATGTACTTTGATGTGTTAGAATGGCTCCCTTTGTGAATTAATAAACTGGTGTTCTGGTTCATACCGCAGCTTTTTGTGAATTTGGTTGATGTGAATCAGTCATCCCGTATTTCATGATGTGAGACCACTGACGAAATCAGGTTTGGGACTGCTTTGACCCCACCAAGCTGCTGCCCTCACCCACCCCCAGCCAGGCCTCACTCTTGCTGATTTCTTTCCAAGTGCTTCTAGTTAATACCTTTTTACTTTAGTCTTTCAAACGTAAGCGCCAATTAACGTATTTTCAAATTTCTCAAAAAGCGTTTCTTTTGCATCATTCACAGAGAAGTACCGCAAACACCCCATTCAGCAGAACGCTGAGCATAATGTGTCCGAGGGCAATACGACACATCAGAATTCGATGCTCCGCTGTCACCCGGCTTTCATATGAGGCGGTGTTCTGTCCTGGAGAGGACAGTGGTCTGGATCCACCTGGGACAGAATCGAGTTTAAATAGCTGTGGATATGGCCTTGGATAAATCACTCCACATTTGGGGCTCTGATTTCTCCATTTGTACAATGAAGGCGTTTGACAGGATGCTCTCCAAAGGCCCTTGTTGACCTTGATAGTCTGTGATTTCCTGCTCTTTCATTCCTTCATTCGACAAATATTCAAGGACTGAGTACTGTGTGCCAAACGCCAATGTGTTCATTAAACTTGAATCCCTATTTATATATTTTGTGAGTTAACTAAAATAAGTATATACATTACTACCCAGTAGATGCTCAACAAAAGTTAGCTGAATCTGAACCCGTGTTTATTCCAGAGCAGGGATTAGTCTTGTATCGAGAGTCCTGAAAGGAGGCCATAATAAATAACAATAGTGAGTGGGATTGAGGTTTCACGAACAAACAAATCAGTTCCGCTATTGTTAGCTAAAGGAGGGAAAGAGAGGAGACACTACGATTGTCCGCCTTAGGTTTGAGGAGGATACTGATTCATGCCCAAAAACCCCAGTCGCTTCACATTTGAATGACTAAAGGTCTGTAGCAGTTGGTAAAAGTGAGCCGTTCCGGCCTGGTTGCCATGGAGACCACCCCGGACAAAGGCAGCAATGGGGGGGGGGGGCTTTACACCTCCTGTGATTGGTCTTCCCGGTGGCAGAGAAAGAAGATCCTGGGCCCACAAAGCTCCAAGCCACAGTTAGCCTTTTTCCCATGAGCTCAAACACGACTGGATTCCTCACGAGCCCCCTGCAGCGCTACACACGTGGGACCCCTCAGCCCAGCCGAGAGCCCGAGCCTTCGGAGCCAGGGCCTCGCTAGACTCTCCCTAGGCCATGTGCAGTCGCCACGGAAGAATCATTCGCTTTCGAAATCGCTGTAGCTACTTAACCTAAACGGGCGGAAACATGCTCCTGCAACATTGTGGGTGGCATGAAAACAGAGTCCTGCTGAGCGAAGAAAACTGTGTTAATGCAGTGCAGTCATTGTAACTTGCCGCTTAAGGAGGACTGGCTTTGGTTCTTGGGAAGAGTATTTGTTTTGTGATGGCAGGAACAGAGTACTGTCCAGTTTGTTTGCTCTGTCAAGGGGAAAAGAAAGGCTTTTCCCCCTGCTCTCCTAACCCATGGCAGACCAGTTCACAAAGTCGCTTAATTCGCATTTCTCAACAACTCCCGAAGGCTCACAGTCCAATTTAAGAATGTCAGAGCTGCCCGGGCCCTCAGACACCATCAAAACCACTCTGCCCATTTAACAGATGAGGCCCCGGGCCAGAGTGACACAATGGCAGAGTCGGAACTAGAACTCAGGTCTCCCGCTCTGAACCATGGAAGTGTTACCCCGGTGGCCATCCCAGTCCTCCCAACCCTGGCACCGCAAATCGCGGTCCATCCTACCAGGGATGCTCTCATTGACAAACAGGCGGACCGACTCAAGACCCTCAGGGAGTCTGGGAGGCAGAGTGGCGGGCAAAGACCGGGGGGGGGGGGGGGGGGGGTGGTTCTGCAGCCGCCGGCTCCCGGCAGGCACTGGGGAGGGAGGGCATGGGGAACACAGCTGCGGGTGCCGGGCTCCGGCTGTCAGCCCAGCTGCGGGCACGGGGGGCCTTCCCGATGGGACACCTGACTTGTAGGGCCAGCGTGTCAGTGTCAGCGGGCACATTTCCGCGGGCCCGCGGGCCACTCGCGAAGCTGGGAGGCCCAGGGCAGCGGCGCTCCCGACCAAGTGGTGCAGCCGTGGGGGGGCCAGGAAACCGGTTTCAGCGGCTGGCAGGCCTGTCTGAGCAAAGCGCTCAGGAAATCCGGGCTCTTTCCGAATCTGAAGCCAATGCCATCTAGAAATCTCATGGTTGAAAGCCACAAAAATCAGCATGTTCCGCACACTCTGGAGGCTGCCGAGGAGTCACAGGAGGCAAGAGACTGTGGAGTCCCCGCCCTTTCAACCTATCCAGGTACACAGACCACGCGACTCATTGTCTCCGACCGTACTTTCAAGGCAGACCCTTTTTACCCTATCCTTGAAGTTATGGCTTGCCTGGAGATTTCCAGAGTTATTTCAACCTCTAGCAGCCTTTCTTCTTCTTCTTTTTTTTTTTAAGATTTTTATTTATTTGCAAGAGAGAGAATGAGAGAGAGAGAGCATGAGAGGGAGGAGGGTCAGAGGGAGAAGCAGACTCCCTGCTGAGCAGGGAGCCTGATGTGGGACTCGATCCCGGGACTCCAGGATCATGACCTGAGCCGAAGGCAGTCGCTTAACCAACTGAGCCACCCAGGCGCCCCCCTCTAGCAGCCTTTCTTATAGATAAAGAAGCCACAGCTTCTGGAACAGGGCCAAAGTGTCTTCTCCACACCCTCACAGGTCGACAGCAGGATCTCCAACCCCTGGCCAGATCCTTTCCCTCTGGTAGGAGTTTCCCTCTTGGTCCAGAGAAGGATGGAAATAGGAACAGGGATATTCTTGATGCCAAAGACTTCTTTTCAAACAGTTGCTTCATTGCAATGTTAAATATGAGATCTTAATCTATAAAAATTGCTGAAATAGTAAATCTTCCAAATGCTGTCATTCTTAAGCTTTTAGAAATGCGGTACTCTCTAACTTCTCCAGATCTCTAACCGTGAAGTGGCTTAAGCACCGACCTCATAAAGATAAAGGGATCCCATGATTTAGACATTATGTGCTTTGCTGAACATCTATATATAAAAATCTATTTTCCAATTGGAACATGACAAAAATAAGCATGCATTTTCATGATATTGAAACTCAGCTCTAAAGGAAGCCAAATTAAGAATGCAACAAGTCTCTGAGAAACTCAGCGCATGCTTGTTAAATGAATAAACCAATACATGAATGAAATGGGAGGACAAAAGCTACTACAGACCACATCAATGCAAAATTCAGGCATCTAAGGTAGCAATGAGATCACCATCCTGAACGCATACGGGAATATGCCATAGAAAGGGAGACAGACCAACAGAGAGACCTTCTACAATCAGTTACTTCCAAGTTCTAATTTCTAGGAAATGCAAAAAAAAAGATTAGCCTAGAAGACTATGCTTATAGCCCTGGCCTTTTCCTCTCCTGTTAACATTTCTTGCTTTTGTGTTTGTGTTCTCTAGAAACTGGACTTACCTCTCATCTGTGCTTTGTATCCTCATAGATAATTTGTTGTTGTACCTTGTTTTTATAGAGTCAATTCTTAGCTTTATATATTTATATTTTAAAGCTTTATATCTGAATCAAACTTCTGTTCTTGGCCACAAGGATTTCATTTCTTCCATTAAAATATGCCTCCCCTATTTTTCACTGTCCACTCTTCCATATACTGTTTCTAGTCCTAGGTGATCACACTTCAGATCACAATCTCTGCTTCCTTGGTTTAGAAAATGTCAATTTGTGTTATAGATATGCTAAAAGAACAGCTACGTATTACATAAGGGTGGGTTATAATTCAGAAATCTTAGCACATTCTAATAAGAAATTTTTCTGAGCACTTGCTGTGGGCTTCGCGCTGTGTATTTCATAAAAATATCGGTGGTATGCTAGAACTTGCTTATTATGCCAACTCACAAACGCCAATTTTGTACGGCTCTTTCCAGCTCCCAGTACAGTGACTTCATGGCAGTGGCTTGAAATCTGCCACGGGAGGGACATTTACACTATAGATATTGACAAACGCTACAAATGTTTGTTTCGGTTTTTTGTGAGAGAAAGAGAGTGTGTACGCATTGGGTGGGGGGAAGGCCGGGGAAGAGGAAGAGTGAGAGAGAAAATCCCAAGCAGGCTCCACACCCAGCACAGAGCCCAATGTGGGACTTGATCTCATGACCCTGACATCATGACCTGAGCCGAAATCAAGAGGGGGACGTTTAACCGAATGAGCCGCCCAAGTGTTCCAAGATTTTATTTTTTAAGTAATTTCTACACCCAACGTGGGGCTCAAACTCATGACCCCAAGATCAAGAGTCACATGCTCTTCCAACTGAGCCAGGCAGGCAACCCTATTTTTGTTTTTTAAAGAGACTCCATTGTATAACATTTACTAACAAATCAATGGGCACAATCTGATTATTTGACTAAAAAGCCTTCATTTTTACAGTCCTGCTACTCAATTATTGCTATGAGTGAGCACTAAATAACAATGTAAATAAGACTCTAATTAAGTTATTTAAGCAAGGATAGTGTTCACAAGTTAGAAATATTAAAAAATCAGACCATTAAAGTTGTTCTCAGATAGCAACAGGTATTTTATGTTGCAAAATAAAACATTTCTTAAATGCAAATATTTCTCCTACAGAACACATTCACACGTTAGGTTGACAAAGGTTTATTCTATGGTAGCTTTCTGCTGGTAGGTTAGTTCACAGTAATTGGTAAGATATTTACAAAGACTGTGGAGAAGAGTTCTTGACTGTTATTTTCAGCCAGCATCTAAGATTAAAAAAAAAAATCCAGACGAACCATGAGAGACGATGGACTCTGAAAAACAAACTGAGGGTTCTAGAGGGGAGGGGGGTGGGAGGATGGGTTAGCCTGGTGGTGGGTATTGAGGAGGGCACATTCTGCATGGAGCACTGGGTGTTATGCACAAACAATGAGTCATGGAACACTTCATCTAAAACTAATGATGTAATGTATGGGGATTAACATAAGAATAAAAATAAATAAATAAATAAAAATAAAAGAAATGATGGGAGAAATCAAAAACAAACAAACAAACAAAAGATTTAAAAAAAAATCCCCACAGAGATGAGTGGAATATAAATTTTGTGCAGGGTTTCACTACCTTTCAATCATCAGGGGATAAGACATTATATTGCACTTTTCCAGTACTGAATTAAAGTGAGCATAGTTTTCTACAGTATAAAATGTTTTAGACACATAAAAATGTATAGAGAATAGTATCATGAACTCCCAAGTATGAACACCCATCCATTCCTTGTCTCTCTCCCCCTACTTTCAGAGGCGGCTACCATCCTTAATTTGATGTTCATCATTATCTAGCACTTACTTTTACTTTATTTTTTTTAAGATTTTATTTATTTATTCATGAGAGACAGAGAGAGAGAGAGAGAGAGAGGCAGAGGGAGAAGCAGGCTCCCAAGAAGCAGGGAGCCCGATGCGGGACTCGATCCCAGGACTCTGGGATCATGACCTGAGCCGAAGGCAGATGCTTAACTATCTGAGCCACCCAGGCGCCCTAGCACATACTTTTACTTTAAATTATGCTTTAAAAGTACACATTATGCATATTTTTTAAGATTTTATTTATTTGAGATCAAGAGAGAATGAGAGAGAGCATGAGCAGGGGGCAGAAACAGAGGGAGAAGCAGGCTCCCTGCTCAGCAGGGAGCCCGATGCAGGGCTCCATCCCAGGACCCTGGGATCATGACCTGAGCTGAAGGCAGACACCTAACTGAGCCACCCAGGCACCCCCACATTTTGCATATTTTAAAACTTTATATGAATGCTATAACTATCCTGCAGTTTCCTGTGAGAGTCATTGACGTTGATAGCATAGCTCTAGATCTTTTTTTTTTTTCCCTAGATCTTTCATTTTAACTTCTACACAGTACTTTGTTGTAGAATATTCTGTTAATAGTCCATTCTTCTGTTCATGGTCATTCCTCTTGTCTCCAAATTCTTCACAATGCTGCTATGAACATTCTGCCACACATCTCCTCGAGCATGTGTGTGTTTCTCTGGGGCAGATACTCAGCAATGGGACTGCTAAGGTATGTGGTATTCATTTCAACTTCACTTAGTATTAAAAAAATTGTTCGCCAAAGGGTTGTACCAATTTATGCTCCCAGTAACAATGTGTAAGAATTCTTCTTGCTTCATATCCTCCCCAACACTTGGTATTTTTAGAAATACCGGCAGGTTTTTAAGTTACTACTATTTGCATGTAAAATAGCTGTTTTGCACTGAATTCGGGTATTTTGAAACTAGTTGTAAATGCACAGGTAGGTATAACCCTGTATGCTCCCCATGTTCAGTAAAGAGATCATTTTAGCTTCTAATGACAGATTCCAAAATGTCCACTGTGGTTGAAGAGTTACAGTTCACTTAGTTAATAACATTTTATTGGTTCTCAGTTGATTTCTCGTAGATTGTCATGTAAAAGAGCGTGTCACTATCACACTGAGTTTAAAACTTAACTGAAGTAATCCTAGGCACACCACGTTCAAGTTTCAAATCTTTGACTTTCTCTTCAGCTCCATTGTGGTACCTTACTTTCTTCTCCAGCCTGGTTGTACTTGTTTGCTTATTTTGGTAGTGATCGAGTTAGTCTATCTCACAAATATGTAGATGAAATGTATCTTTGAAATGGTTTCTATTTTATTTTGGTTGGCTTTAAGGAAAGTTTCATTTAGCTGAAGGAATACATCTTCATGAAGTTCAACTTCATTGTCTGTTCTCAATACACGTTAGTAGTCCTTTTTGGGGGACATATGCTGAAACTCTCGCCTCAGGATGTAATGTGCTAATTCGCACATGTAAAAATGAGATGATCAACAAATACCAGGTAGGCCCTCTCTAAATGCAAAGAACTTAAGGCTTGAATACATCATGAGCCTTAATATATGAGATACATTTTGAACTAAAAAGAAAAGCCTGCTGTCACTTCTATGATTTTCTTTTGACCAGTATAAAGGGTTTAGGTTTTCTCTTTAACGCTGGTTTGTTCCTAAGTATTTCGCTGTCCTTGGGCAGGCCCCATGAAACCAATTGCAAACTGACCACTCCAAATCAATGTACGGAAATGTACTAAAATGTAATAGAAATAACTTGCTTTCACAATTACTTGCTTGCGACGTGATTTGTTAAGTACTCTCAAGTCTGCTGCCCCCATGGGAAGCAGGTTTCTGTGCTCTAATACCTATTAATAATAAGCATTTTTCTCAGAGAAAGTCTATTGAGTGAAACTGGATTGATTTCTGACTAAGTCCCAAATAAAATCACTAATTTCTCTTCAAGTGAAGCATTTCTTACACTCCCTTACACTTACAAAAATATACTCAGAGCAGTTCTCTCTTCTTAAGAGAATACTGTAGCCCAGATGTCAGGGTGGCTTTCTTAACAACCCCATACTCTATAGTATGATATTCGTAGTACACAATTTTGGAAATGTCAACAATAACATTTACTCTTCGGCCAACAGAGGAATAAAAACTGGAATACACATTTTAATCTTCAAGGAGCTCTTGGGAGATGGATTAACTTATTAACTAGTTCACTGACAACACTTCCTCAAAAGGACTCAAAATAAATTTAAAGGCAAAAGAAATACTTGATTCTGCAATGGGATGCTCATTGAGGCATCTGAAACATTCTCAGTTTTTTTTTTTTTAAATGGAAGATTGAGTCAAACCAACTGGATAGATTTGTATTCCTTCTCTATATTAAGCCTGAAGTTCTAGGTCCCTAATGGGCTGTGCACCCAACTACGAGCCCCTTGCAAAAGCAAGCAATGGTTCAGAATACAACCGCAGATATTGAGGTGTCTTCCAGGTTTCCTTGGGCTGCGTTAAATGGAAGCAGACTGTTTCTCAGCGTGTAGAAATAGCCACTCATAAATGTGGCCATCTAACCCCTGAAACCTCATTTGCTGCTATCCTACAAATTTGGGTGAAGAAACTTTTTGAGCAAAACATTTTACCCTAGTTCTAGTCAGATCTCCCTGTCTTTGTCTCTCTCTCAGAGAATCATGAAGCAAGGCTGAAGGTAAACATCTGTTTTTTTTCCAGTTTTCCTAGCATCATTTATTAAACAGTCTCATGTCCCCACACGCAACGCTACATCCAATAACCCAGCAAATTCCATATATGTAAGACTCTGTTTCTGGTTTCTCTTCTCTGTTCCATTGTATCTAGCTATCATTGAGCTCATTTTCATTGTTTTATTTATGACGGCGTTATGAAGAACCTGAAGGTAAACATTTAACTCAAAATACTTATGGTGCCTTTAGGTTGACACTAATAAATGAGAGGAAAGGAGATTTCAATGTATAATTGATACTAAACTGAAAAAAATACATGAATTTAAGGTTGAATATTTTTAATGTGGAATTAACACAAGTACATTTACATTGTAAGTACATTTACAATGTAATTAAATTTTGAAGACATAAAGGGAAATTGCTGCTATGTTTTACAGTAACACATTTATAGCCCAATAAAATTAATACAGTACGATTCCATATACAAATACATATACAAATGTAGCATTCATTGTACAGTGATTAAGACATTAAAAGACTATAACTGTATGTTTGAATCTACAGAACTCAGTATTGTCTTAAAGGATTAAAATCCCTAGTTTAATACCATAAAATTAAAATGTTTTGTGCAGAGGGGCATCATCAATCAAACATTTTATCTCTGACTTCCGTCTTCTAACTACAGGATCAGTACGCAAAAGAAATGTACTTTAATCTCATTTTGTTGTTGTTATTGTCGTAGAAGCATTAAGTGAACAATCAAATATATGGGCATTTTCATGAGTGAGTTATAAATCACCCATCATAAGTTCAGCAAATTGGACATTAGAAGAGTTATAATTTGCAGGTGCCTTTGAATAAAATACAATTGGTTTGTCATACAAACTGCTACATCAAATGATACCACTGTCATAAACTACGATCTTGACATGACACACAAACCTATTTAAAAGACAAACTTACGTATAATATAGTTGTTGTTTATTGTAAAACCAATAATCAAAAAACATGCGCCTAATAAGCCAACTTGACAGTAAAACTCACAATCTGTGATTCAAAAGGCAGCAATTTCAAACCATTGTCTTCACTGGTCCAGAATATAAAATACTCCAAGCATAAATTCAACACTGCATGCAACAACTGGTCCTGGGCTTTAAAACAAGTGATCATACTTTTTACATGTTTAAAAGAAAGACATCTACACATGTATCATCAAAGAAAAACCCTAGGAAGAAACACAATATAACTTAAGAACACCTTTACCAGAATAGATTTTTCTACAAAATTCAAAAGCAACTCAAGACACCGGAACGTAGAACTTTGTTACAGGAACACCTCTTGTGCAAATATGAATATTTAACTTAAAGCTGTGATAGGTGTATCTAAATTTCAATGCATAAAATGTAAACTTCAACACATCCTAACTACAGGAGTTTTTGGCTTTGGATCTTTCCAGAACCGTAAGACAGCTCTGACAACCCTAAATACCAGTCAAAGTGCAAAAGAGGTCCTTCAGAACATACATCCCTTTGGTACATTATAGTCCCCTAGGTAACAGAAGCAAAGAATAAAATAAACTATCAACCAACAAAGGGGTTTAAGATCTCTGATGATCTCTCTTTTCTCTTTGGATTTTTGTTTTGTTTTGCTAGTGAAAAGTTATGCAAAAAATTACAGGTAAAGCTTTTTACCTGCACATGTTCAAAATCACTGATTTCTAGTTTTGTGATGGAATCTGAATGCATGCCATGAAAAACCCCACTGGGAGACGAAGCAACACTGCACTTTACACCTGAGGGGAACGGAAGGTGTGAAGACGGTTCTTGCAAGAATGAGACAAACTGAATGACGAAGTCCTCCTCAGGCCTGAGGAAATTCTGTGAATGTCATGGGCAGCACAGATCATCCTGACTCTTGTGCTGTTTGCCTGTAACACTTAAGAAATATAATCTAGTTCACACCTCCAAAGGAAATCTTATTTTTAAAAGTCTATTCATTCTCCTTTAACTCAAGGGGAACTGAGTTTCCTTGTGTTACTCAGAGCAGCATCTACAAAGTAACGAAGAATGACGTTAATACTCAAGTGACTTTTAAGGCCCAAACACTAAATGGCAGGATTCGAAAGGTTCGTCCTGGATCCAAAGGTGATGTCTTTTGGTTGTCTGACTATGAAACTATGACGACTATGAAAGTCATCATTCTGTTACAAAATTACTTCTTACAGGCATCTAGTTTATGAGTGGCATAGCTTCACTGGAAGCAAAATCAACCGAATTCACAACTCCTATAACTGGATTTCATAAATATTCTATGAATTATGCTGTGTGCGTATAGAGAACGGGAGACATGGTAAGCACATAAGTATCACTGTATTTGCCAGATCTCAAAGAAGATAGTCTACTGACAGTTGCAGAGGTGGTCAACTGTAGTTTCCTAATCCACGAACTGGCACACATTCTATTTTTGTAGGCCACAATATACTCTTTTGCCCAATGCACTGTAATAGGCTAGATCTCGATCAAGACCACTGGATATTATAGCATTCAACAAAAATCTACCGGTAAGTATGAATTTGTCAACTGACCTAAGTCGTAAGTGCATGTTATTTGAAAGGACTATATATTTTTTAAAAGGTCTTAAGTCAGAACTTTCTAGAGAACAGGGACCAAGGGGACTTAGTCCCTTGATCTAGTAGCATTGAAAAACAGTACTGATGGGAGAAAATAAAAATGACTACAGAAGAAGAATGTGGGATTTTTTTGCCAGCTAACGTGGATATATGTTAACATATAAGCTCTTTACTGCCTGAAACAGAGGCCCAAAGCAGATTTAAGTTGTCGTTTTGCCACGCGCTTTTCAAAGGGTAGTGATACACAATCTACTGTGATCCGTTACAGTAATGGAATCGCTTCAAATTAAAACTAATCAAATATGTAATTTTACATGTCCCACAATACAGTTAGCTAAAATGTAACATAATTAACTTTGTCCTGAATTAAGTAGGAGGACGTCTGGCTCTACATTTAAAATGATGATACAAGTTAGGGAAAACCTACCGAGTTCCTATATTACATGGACGTTAGATGAATACACTTGGTGTTTTCAGTTTTGAATCTTGGAGACCTGAGCACAAGAAAGGCCATGATTTTCTGGTACACGCATGGCTTTATTGATTTCTTAATTGGTTCATAAAAAAACATTTTATATACGTTAATTTAAACAGCTTCTTGAACACATACTTCAAGTGACTCACGTAGTTCTCTCTCTCATTAATGATTTAACTAAGCATAAAGCAGTTATCAGAAAGCTGGCCATGTTTACTTTCAAACTTAGCTTTTCAATGTAGAAAATGGAATCGGTGAAATTTGGGGGAAAATGTGATTCATTACAACTATTTGGCTTCTGAAAGCATTCATAGTGTTACTAGCCTAGATTTTATCTTATTCTAACAGATACAATTTTTTTTTTTTTTAGAGGAGGAGAGGGGAGGGGGGAAGGGAGGGAGAGAGAGAGAGAATCTGAAGCAGGCTCCAGGCCCATGGTGGAGTCCGACGCAGGGCTCAATCTCACAACCCTGAGATCATGACTTGAGCTGAAATCAAGAGTGTGATTGTTTAACTGACCGAGCCACCCAGGCGCCCCCTAACAGATATAAATTTTTAAAGTAGTAAAGTGCTCAATTCAGCATGTAGAACATTTCTTTCTATTTGCCCAATACTCTCTCTTTACAGTGAGTGCTTTTTCTGCCTTGTATAATACAAGAAAGAAATTGTTAACTGCTCAAAGTCATGAAGATATTGTCCTGTGCTTTTAGAAACTTTGACTCTAGGTTTTATGTTTAGGTCTAAGATCCAACTCAAATTACTTTTCGTTTATGGAGTAAGATGTAGGGATGAAGGTTCATTTCTTTTACCATATGGATACCCAATTGCTGGAGCACCATTTGTTAAAACAGCCTTCCTTTCCCTATCCAGCTGACTTGGTACCTTGATTGAACATTCATCGATTATGTATATATGGATCTATTTTAGGAATCTCTATTTTTCTATACTAACTCCCATACCACACTGCATTCATTACTGTAGCCTTATAGTTAGTCTTTTTTTTTTTTTAAAGATTTTATTTATTTATTTGAGAGAGAGAGAATGAGAGAGAGAGAACACATGTGAGGGGATAGGGTCAGAGGACGAAGCAGACTCCCCGCCGAGCAGGGAGCCCGACGCGGAACTCGATCCCGGGACTCCAGGATCATGACCTGAGCCAAAGGCAGTCGCTTAACCAACTGAGCCACCCAGGAGCCCTTTATAGTTAGTCTTGAAATCAGGTATGTTAATACTCCAGATTTGGGGGATTCTTCTGTTCTGGATTTTTTGCCTCTCTGTATACATTTTAGAATAAACCTGTATTTTTTTTTTTTCCAGAAGGGGCTGCTCAGATTTTGACTGCATGGACTCTAGAGGTTGATTTGGGGACAATGGATTTCTTAACAACACGGAGACTTCCAATACTTAAACATGGTTTCTCTCTCCCTTTATTAGGTCCTGTTAAATGTATCTCAGCAGTGATTTGTGGTTGTCAGTATAGAAGCCTTAGATATCTACTGGCAGTCTACGGCCATACCACCCCAAACGCACCCGATCTCGTCTGATCTCGGAAGCTAAGCAGGGTCGGGCCTGGTTAGTACTTGGATGGGAGATATCTACTGGCAGATTTATTCCTATTTATTTTACAGTTTATATTACTAATGTAAATCATATTATTTTTTGAAATTACAATTTTTTTTAGTTCTTTGTGGCCAGAATATAGAATTACAATTTATTTTGTATAATGATTATGTATACTATGGCCTTATAGAATTTACTTATTACTTCTAGTAGGGTCTTTTGTGTAGAAATTCCTTATGGTTTTGTACATATATATGGTCTGCTCAGCATGACAGTGCTGCCTCTTCTTTTCATTTTGTTTTCTCTCTTTATCTGAGGTATTGGCACTGGCTATAATGGAAATGGGGAGAGTGAGTATCCCTGGCTTGTTCCCAATCTCAGGGCAACAGCTTCCAATACTTCACCATTAAGTATGACGTTAGTTGTGGTTTTTCATGAATGTACATCATCAGATTGAGGAAATTCCCTTTATTCCTCATCTGGTGAGAGTTTTTACCATGAAGGAGTATGGCGTTTTGTCAAGCGTTTTTGTGTATCTATTGAAATGATGACATAATTTCCCCCTATGTTATGTTAATATGGTGAATCACACTGATTTTTAAGTGTGTGATGCAAGTATTTAAACACCCAATTTGAAATAATTTGAATTTCTCTTATGCTTTCTTTTTGGTCCCATGTGTTCTTTGGAGGTATGTCATTTAATATCCAGATAGCTACAGATATCAATTCCTTTCTTTTTTTTAAGTAGGCTCTGCACCCAACGTGGGGCTTGAAGTCACGACCCTGAGATCAAGAAGCACATGCTCTACTGACTGAGCCAGCCAGGTGCCCCCAAATATCAGTTTCTACTATAATGCTTTTTAAGATTTTATATGATTGCACTCTTCTGAAATGTACTGAGACTTATTTTAATGACCCAGCATATGATCTATCTTGGTGAATGTTCCATGCATACTTAAAAGTAATGGTGTATTCTGCAGTTGTTGGCTGTATGTTTTAAGTAAATGTCAATTAGTTCAGATATGTCAGACTCTTCTGATTACTAATTATCTAAATAATTCAGCAATTCAATAAATATCTAAATAATTCAACACCTGGGGCGCCTGGGTGGCTCAGTCGGTAAAGTGTCCAACTCTTAGCTCAGCTCAGGTCTTGATCTCAGGGTCATGAATTCAAGCCCCACATTGGGCTCCATGTTGGGCATGGAGCTTACTTAAAAAATAATAATAATAATTCAACAACTGGTACAGAAAAACTTTGAAAGGTGATCCAGATTTAGACTACCTAAAAAAAAAAAAAAAACAAATAAGAAGTGACCCTATTTGTGGGCTCCCATGTGTCCAGATATTTATATTTAGCCCTGTCACTTGTAGATTTTGTTTCATGTCATAAATGATATTCAGAACCAAAAAAGTTACTCCCGGTATATTAGATTCATTTCAACCCAGTGTACCATTACCCAGACTTCTAATACAAGTCCAAAACTAGGAATTCAAAGGAAATATGTGCATATGATAATAATCTCGTTCACAAAAAAGTCTGTTTTCTTTTTTTGTGATACCTCTTTATAGACAGCTCAGTATTACTTAGGGGGAAAATGTACAAGAATACTGGGGCTTATTTCAAAATCCAGAAATTTTATGTATTAAGGGTTTGGTTGGGGTGCCTGGGTGGCTCAGTCATTAAGCGTCTGCCTTCGGCTCAGGTCATGATCCCGGGGTTCTGGGATCGAGCCCCACATCGGGCTCCCTGCTCAGTGGGAAGCCTGCTTCTCCCTCTCCCACTCCCCCTGCTTGTGTTCCTGCCCTCGCTATCTCTCTCTGTGAAATAAATAAATAAGATCTTTAAAAAAAAAAAAAAAGTGTTTGGTTAATAGAAAGAAATATCAGATTAGCACTCATTGCTTCATACTACCTTCAGACATTAAGCCTTGGACATAGACACGGCTGTGTGTGTGTGTGCGTAGCTGAAAGCTACCATAAGGAAATAATGTGCTCTTAGAACTAGGTGAAAACACACTGGTAAAACGTTCTTAGACATTAAGGCTGGTACCTTAAAAGCATATCATCAGTATTTAGTTCTGAAGGATCTCTTACAAGACACCACAGTATCTGAAACTCTCTTCCATACCTATCAACCTTGCAGGGAAAAGTTTAACATGTTTTAAAAATCTTTCTTCATTAATCTAAAACCGTTAAAGGAAAATATTAAATCCTAGCAAACATAACAGGTTTGCAGCTCTGTTTCTAAGTGCAGAGAGGTTCTTACCCTATGTCAACTGCATCCTTGGAGGAGCTTGAAAAATTTTAGCCTTCAAACAAATAGTATACAGTCTGTTCATATTATACCTGTAACTTTGGCATTCCGAAACCTATAGTCACCGATTAAAATCTGCGCAGTGTTTCCTGGAATCAGACCTTCTTTTCTTCTGTTTAGATTTTTCACCAACCTAAATAATAAATGAATTAGTAGCCAACAATGGTAACATACAGTAGTAAAAAACAAATACATCGCATTACAGTTCAAATTTTCACAAAGCTATTGCATGTATTCAACGACTTTCATGACATTGTGCTTGAGTCCTTTGAGTAACCTACAAAGGACTTAGGTTACTAGCAAAAATGGTTATTACTTTAATGATCCGTCATTACTTTTCACCCTTGCGTGTATTCTTCCACCTTTGGGGTCAAAGTACACAGTCAATGTAGCATTTCAGTTAAAATTATTGACACAATGGAGACAGAACTATTTCACATAAACATTCCAAAAGATTTATGGAAGCTTCATTCAGTCCTCTTCCAAACAATATTTCCTTCCTGCTCTGGGTTCATTATAATTACACAGTATATTTGGCAGAACCATCTTTGCAATTGGTGCCATATGAAAAATGCATCAGAATAGAACGGCAAGACTAAAAAGTCAGTATTTGAATTGATAAAGAGAAGGGTGGCTATGTTGTAGAGTAGCAAAGCATGGTTCCTGGAAATAGTGAGTATTCATTAAAAATGTGATGAATTAATGAATGACTTAAATGACCAAATGTAGTATGATCTGTAGCCATTACAAAGCCAGATCTATCAGCTGAAATGTCTGAGCCAAAGGTAAACCACAAAAGAGCATGCAGACTCACAGCATTTCATTCTTTCAAAGCATTTTTCACTCACCAAAGGTTAACATTCCTTTCAGTGAGCTATATAGGCATAGCTGAAGCAATGAAAATGAAACACTGATAAGAAATGTGGTATTTCTGCTTCTTGCGACTGTATAACAAAGATACAAGTAAAGCAGAACATCGGATTAGATATCCGTATGCCCCTGGCAGAGGTCATCCATCGTAAGCACTGAGAACACACCTACCATTGACCTTCAGCATCTTCATGGAGAAACTGAATGACATCTCCATTTCTAATCAGGAGGTCTTCTGGGTCCCTCTTCCTACAATCTGCTAGGGCTTTGTATTTGCCTGGAGACTGGAAGGTTGTTTTGAAAAATTACATTACAAATTTGCTTGTAAAAGAACTTGCATTAACTGCATGTTCTGTGACATAAAGAATGCACTCTTTACTTCAGTGGTAATAGGGGTGGTTACAGCAGCTTAGGCAGGAATGAACAAACACGGAGCAGAACATATGTTTATTTAACCTGAAGAATTCATTTTTATTCGCAAAAAGAGAATTACACAAAAGGTAACAGAGCATGACTAATTTAACTTATATGAATTATAAGCATAAACTCAGAAAAAGCCCAGCATGAAAATAATTTTTAAATACTGTTATTTGTAAACTATGCTCATGGAAAATTTATCTAGGCACATATTAAAGGCAGTGGCCCTGAACAAAGACCCACTAATGCCCTCAAAAGGATTTCTGGGATTTGTATCATTTTGCACAGGTAAAAATAATAAGCATGAAAACTCTGGGTCCAAGAAAAGCATATTAAACCATACTGTTGTGCTTTACTTGGCCTTAATCTTTTGGCAGCTATAATGTGAACTTGATTTATTAATAAGCTAAATTACCCAAGGCACACTGATTGCACTTCATTACAAAGTAGATAGAGAAGAAATAACTTTCAAGTCCAAAAATATTCTTTTTTAAGAGATTTTATTTTTAAGTCATCTCTACACCCAACATGGGGCTTGAACTCACAACCCTGAGATCAAGAGTCGCACGCTCCCCCGACTGAGCCAGCCAGGTGCCCCAAGTCCAAAAGTATTCTGAGATGAGGATTTTTCTAGCACAATATCTTACACACTGAATACGTGAATTTAAAAGGAGTACCGTGGCTAAAAATCTTTTAAATGAAAGAATTATGTGGCATTGATTCTGTGCACATGCAAAGGAGTTAACCTGAAAACAATATCCACATCACTTGGGCTTAAACGTCTTTTGAGAAGTACTTTTATCAAATGGGCTGAGGAGCAGATAGGGAAGAGCTACCTGCCATTTCCTAGAGTAGCTTCATCGAATTAGGAGCCATCTCTGACACCGGCCTCTCCAAGGAAGGCAGCACCCATTCTTTCTTAGTTTTTGACTTGATAAAGTGAGGCTAAGAGAGCATCTCATTCCAACCTGTTTTGCTTTTTGGCTTTGGCGATATTTGGGGGGAGGGGCGTGGTACAGGTGGTAGGATCTAGAATGCACTGTATTGCTCTTTTGTATGTTTTCTTTAGTAGCACAAGTCAGGGAGTGACGGCAAGAAGAGAGAGCTTATGGGGTTTTCTACATTCCCATCCTCGAGGATTAAAGTAGTCATCAACTCTGCATATTTGCTTTATTTTCTGACACCCGAGCTGGGAACATGCTGACTCAAGACCTGGCAGAAAACATTTAAACCCAAACTGGTTTCCTCTGATTTTCGGCTTGCATCTGAACAAGTGCCTCTCCCATCTTCAGACAGAATTCACGAGGGAAACCACCCTACACGTACGTATTATGCTCACTGTATTATTAAGAGAAAGAGTATTCTGTTACTTTTTTAAAGAAAGCATTCCAGAGTCGATGCTACGCAGCTTTGCGACTCCATTACACCAACATTAGAGCTGCCAAACTGAATGTGTTCCTCTGACGGGCACCAAGGAGCATCCCACCCTCCGAGCTGCTGACTTCAGGAAATTGCAGGTATACCCTAAACGGTCCTAACCCCCCCAAAATCTACTAGGATCCTAACCATACTGCACACTATTTCTTCTATCAGTTACCTTTACTCTAAAGAAAACTCCTTTAGTTTTACGGGGTGCTCCCTTGCTCTGTTAGGCCGATTTGGTATCACTAACACGTGTTTTGGCAGCCCACGAAAATATACTCCCCAGATGTTCTCAAGTAGTTTCATACGTGTAAAGTTTATTCCCTAGATTTGCCAATCTGGCATCTAAGCTGATTTTTAAAGTATATCTGACTCTCCTTCGTTCTCTGATTTTATCCCCTATGCTTAGGTTGAAAACACAGTGGTCAAGTTCAGCTAAAGATAAAACTGGTCGATATACAGAGACTGGAATGATGGACCATTTGTCTCATCAACTTCAGGAGGAGCACCACGTATAGCTCAAACGAGCTCTTGCAGACAGAAGTGCTTACTACTGAGTGTTCGTGGTAAGACTGGTTTCGAATCTTCTGGCGATGACATCTACCTAAATGACCTCGAGGACACGGACAAAAGATTGCCCCCGCATGCCTGCCTACTGCATCAGTAATACTGCCCTGAGAGTTTTTATTTCTTTATTTGAATATGTCATCACTAACCATTAGGGGCCTTTCTTCTTCTTCATTGTCATTGTAAGAAGTGAAGAAATAGTTGCTTGACCATTCCTCGGGGTCTTCAGAGATTTCTGCAGGTGAGGACACCTGGGTCCAAACTATAAGAAAAACATGGAAGGGGGCAGTTACTTAATGGTGCTGGGCCAACATAGGGACAGAAGTAAAACTAACTATAATAATCAAGGCTGTCACCTTCAATGGTCCAAGAATATTATCTTTATATAATAAAGCCTCTGATTAGCCTGCACTATTTTAGAATTTCTGAAATTTCAGAAAAGGCCTGGAATGTCATATACTCCTTTTACTTTTTAGGATGGTTTCAAGTTGGAGTTGGTGGGACAGTTATCAAAAATAATAAGTTAATGGGGCGCCTGGGTGGCTCAGTCGTTAAGCGTCTGCCTTCGGCTCAGGTCATGATCCCGGGGTCCTGGGATCGAGTCCCGCATCGGGCTCCCTGCTCAGCAGGAAGCCTGCTTCTCCCTCTCCCACTCCTCCTGCTTGTGTTCCCTCTCTTGCTGTCTCTCTCTATCAAATAAATAAAAAATTAAAAAATAATAATAATAAGTTAAACAATGTTCCAGAGAATATTTACCCTTTCTTACAGAAAATAATCCCTTTCCCAAATTTTTTCTAGGGCATTTTTATCGGTCCTACTCAAATAGCACTTAGACCATCCTACCTAGTAATATTATTATCTTTAACTTGTCTTATCTCTCTTATTAGGCAGAGACCATGCGTTATGCATTGTATGTTCTCTAAGAGCCTTATGTGTAAGAGGTACTTAATTCATACAATATATTGAATTGACACAGATTAAGCAACCTAACATAGGCAGAGAATTAACAGAATCTCATCTTGGCCATACTAAACCATTCATGTTGTCTTGGAAAAGTCATGTCAGCTTTTTCTGATTTGGTTTCCTCATCTGTCAAATGAAGGTATTGGTACCAGGCTCTCTGCTGACTGCTCAGGGGGCCACCACGCAGATGACCCAAGGGCAGTGGCTTTCCGTTGACCAAGATTGTCACTTATTTCTCTTCAACGAGTAGAGAACCCCTCCAGACTCAGGCACCTTGCACTTCTCTAACAGTGATCACATTTAATTTTAATTGCTTGCTGAATTCTCTTCCTCCCCTCCTGGCTTTGTAGGGATGGCAGCTGAGTGTCTCTTAATTAGACTGTATGCCCAAAGCTCTGCACAATTCCCGGCACCTGGGCTGCGTTCTATTTGTTGAATTAAACACCTTGTTTGAAATCAGCTTAAATGAGATAAGGTGCAAAAGAAAAAATAAATATTCCAGCTGTAAATGACTCTTCTCTATTCATAACAGCTATGGTGTATGGGTCTTGTTCATCTCTGCACTATATAGCAGGGGTTCCCCCACACTTGAGCATGCATCAGAAAGAATCACATGGAAAACGTGTGAAATCACAAATGGCGGGGCCTCACTCCCAGAGTTTCTGTCTCAGGTCTGGGGCAGACCCAGAAAATCTGCCTTCCTTACAAGTCCCCACGTGATGCCGACACTACTGGTCAACCACCCCCCCCACCCCACCCCCACCTGCAGTGCCCACCAGAGTATCTTGCATATGGAAAACAAAAGAGCCTTATAAAAATGGCTTCACTCTGGTTTCTTTATACAAAGGTAAGAGAGAGGTAGATTTCCCGAGGTAACAATGGCAGAAAACAACGTGCACAGCCATGGGCCTCGCCTCCCTGGGGCGGTTACGCATACTTGTGTTAGCTTCAGCTGGAACCGATGCACCTGCCTCCCGGACTTCCACCAGAGCGCCACTGGGTTCTGGCTCGGTTTCCTCGGCTCCCAGAAAAGATCCGTGCTGCCTTCTGAAATAGTAAATGTGTAAAAATAAGTGAGCTTTTATCCAGTTTAAGAATAACAAGACATTAAAAATGGTATTTTTTCCCCACTGATACCGTATGTTAGGAACATGCTCTGAGGATCATTCAAACACAGCTGATTTCCCCCTTCATTTAAGTCTGTAGAATGATAGTTCACAATATAACAAAAGTTTAAATTTTAGGCTCCAAGCCAGCAAGGTCTCTCTTTAATATGCAAGGAAAAAATGCCTTCTGGACCCACGGCAGTTATATTGTTTAAAATTCCTATTGTGTGTTGTATTATATACTTGAAATTTGCTAAGAGGTAGATCTTTTTTTATTAATTATTCTATTGTTTATTGTTGTTAGCCTTTGCTTTTATTTTTTTTTAAGAGGTAGATCTTAAGTGGTCTCACCACACACACACACACACACATAGAAGGATGGTTGGGCTTAATGATTCACAATGCATATGTATATCAAATCAAGTTTTACTCTTTAAAGATATACAAGTTTTAAGTGTCAACTATAATTCAATACAGTTGGGAAAATGTAAACAAAAAAATCCCATAAAAAGAGGAATGTATTGGTTCATGTAACTGAACGTCTAAGGATTAATGCTGAACACATACGGATCCAGGTGCTTAAGTAATGTCATCAGGAATCTGTTTCAGCATTGCTTTTTCTCTGTGTAGGTTCCCATCTCTGCTTCCCCGTTCCCCCAGTCACATGTGGAAGGAGAAATGGCCCTAAGCTCAGAGGCTTAATAGAACTTTTCATTTCAAAGAACAAAACCTCCTTCCTGATAGCTCCGATAAAAGTTGTGGCAATGCCCATCGTAGTCTAGGTCGGACTACATGTCCATCCCTGAACTAGGAGAAGATAATAGTCTGGTCATCTGAGCTATATGGGCTGAATAGAGCAGAGAAGGTTCTTGAAGGGAAAATCAGAAAGCTATAAAAAAAAATCCCTGTTGCTTGCTGTATGATCTTTTAACCTCAATGAATTAGGTAAGGTGTATATAAATGTCACTGAAACCTTAATCTGATTAATACTGTTGGGCTGTATCACCTACTGTAAAGTCAATTACTGTATGAAATCTAAAGACTTTCCTTCCGTGATCTATGACAAAAGATTGAGTATTGTGACTCTGGAAGATAAAGACTTCCACTGTGACTTTTAAATGATTTTCCTAAAGCCCCAGATGGGACCAGCACACTTTGATCCTGATTTTTAGCTACCTCTGAAAGGTAGTATGCAACAAAGAGAAAAAGAGTATTTTTATTTTATTTTAAAATTTTTTGAAGATTTTATTTATTTGAGAGAGAGAGTGAGAGAGCACAAGCTGGGGGTAGGGGCAGAGGGAGAGGGAGAAGCAGACTCCCCGCTGAGCAGGGAGCCTGACTCAGGGCTTGATCCCAGGAGCCCAGGATCATGACCTGAGCTGAAGGCAGACACTTAACTGACTGAGCCACCCAGGCGCCCCTTTATTTTAAATTTTTTAAAAGAGTATTTGGGGGGGGGGGCAGCTGGTGGCTCAGTTGGTTAAGCTTCCGCCTCTTGATTTCGACTCAGGTCATGATCTCAGGGTCATGAGACTGAGCCCTGTGTCAGGCTCTGCACTCAGCATGGAGTCTGCTTAAGACTCTCTCTCCCTCTCTCCCTCTCAGAAAAAACAATCTTAAAAAATTATTTTTAATAAACCATTCAATGATCCCTATATCATGCAGATGCTGCATGGTGAATTTCTGTGCAAAGGCTTTGGAATCAGTGTGGGGATTCTTTCTGCATATATGCACATGATCTATGGGCAACTCCATCTTTTAGGATTCCTAGAGGCAGAATATGAAGACATCTCTAAACCAGCAACAGTGCTATCATTTAGGACCGCTACCTTCCTCAAAGATTTCACGGTTGTATGCAGGCACAGTGCCCTCCCAGGACCCATACCTCCTCTCTGACCACATAGAAAGAGAGGCCAGGGCGCCTGGGTGGCTCAGTTGGTTAAGCGACTGCCTTCGGCTCAGGTCATGATCCCGGAATCCTGGGATCGAGTCCCACATCGGGCTCCTGGCTCAGCGGGGAGCCTGCTTCTCCCTCTGATCCTCTTCCCTCTCATGCTGTTTCTCTCTCTCTCTCTCTCTCTCAAATAAATAAATAAATAAAATCTTTAAAAAAAAAAAAAAAGAAAGAGAGGCCAAGCTGCCAGCCAGCGGTCTCCATCTAGGGACAGTGGAGTTGTGGGGCCAGCAGTGACTGCCAGTCCTTCATCACTCGTACCACTCTCTTTCTCCAGTCAGATGGGAGGTGACCAAAAATATTTTGAAGAGAAAACCTTGAGAGTGCAGCCACTTTTCACCTACATGCCCCTCCCCCCAGGATATACCGAGAACAAAGCATTTGTGATCATGTTTAAAAAAATTAGCCCAAACTCTCGTATTATTTTTAACATCAGGGGGAACAATGGGATAATGATTAAGGACTATCAGGCTCCAAGTATAAGGACAGAGCTGAGAAGATGATGCATTTAAGGAACCTGATGAGTTATTGCTAAAAGGGAGGGTAGTCTGTGTCCGAACTACTTGATAATGACGTTGACTCCTGTACATATGGAAACAGAAGATTGCAGGAGTGATATTTCTTAAAGAATAATCACTTACTCATCATTCCGCTGAGAAGAAAGCTGATCCTGTTCTGTTAACGGATTATGTTGCTTTCGTTTTTTAACTGTGAAAGAAAACAAAGCTTCTGAAAGCATCATTGAGAAGCCACACTTCTTCCTTGGAAACCAATGTCCTTCACATGTGCAAGTGCACGCACACACACACACACACACACACACACCATTCCTGTTAGAGTTAACCTTCGCAGGCTTGAAATAACCAGACGAAAGGCCAGTCTGGATTTCAAATATGGAAAAGGACTGAACTGTGTAATATTTTATCAAGAAATTCAGGCTTATAACCATCACCATGCCAACACTACCAAGCACTGATTCCTTGAGGTCCTTGGTAGAGTTGACTCATAAGAAGGGCTTAGAATTAATTTAACACAGTTCGTTTGCTGTATTATTTTGCAACTGCTTCTCAAGCACCAGGGTTCTCTTTCTAGTGGAAAGTTCATTTTCCAAAATAGTTTAAACAACCCCTTGAATCTTGATCTTCTTCTAATTAGTTTAACAAACCCTTTCGTTATAGTCTAAAGTAAGTATCAGCCCCATTCCCTGTACCAATTATCACAAAAGCTGAGTCAATGAGCTGTCACTGTACTTATTCTGAAATTACCTGTCATAAGTTCCTGTTGTTTCAGCAAAATGCTTCTTATTTCTTTTAACCATGTCATCTTCACGTCTACGTTTGGAGCCTAAGGATTTTAAAAGGGGAGGAGGGGAGGACATGTTTCCTTTGAAAAAGAACCCTTTATAATGAAATAAACGTCACTATGTATATCAAGCATGATCTACATCCTAAACCACTATATTCAAGTTCTGCCATTTTGCTTCTTAAAACTTCTAAGAAGCAAGTAAGTAGCCATCGGTTAGATGAAATAATAGTCAAAACCATTTCGAAACTGCCCTTAAAAAATAATGCTCAGAGAAAAAGTGAAATATAACCTAACTTCTTGTTTCTTTGCAGGAGGGTTCCTTTATTTTTTTATTTATTTTATTGGGGGGGTCCTTTTAAAACTATAAATGCTTTTTATGTCTCATTTGGTAAGATAAAACAAGTTCTCTGTTTCTGAAAAGACAATCTGCTGCGATCTTGATAACTTACAAGGTTGTAGAAGGAGAGCAAGAAGTCTTATATCTAAATCAAGCCAAGAAAATGTGTTTCTATGGATTCTAATCACCTAATACAGAATTAAAACAAAGAAAAAACACTGAGCACTTTCGACAGGGTAACAGCACATTCGCCGGTCACAAGTCCTGATACAAATACTTATTGAGATGACAGCATCCTCTGGAAATTTTCTCATTCCTCTCCCCTTCCCTGAAACAGGTTGGACCGTACAGCACATCAGGCCAGGACTTTAAGGATATTTTTATTTTTTTTCATCATGATAAGTGTAGTCTTAAGCGTATTTTTTAGAGACAAGGATCAAATGTGAACTGTCCCATCCCTGTGTCCCGCATCAGAATGCCAAGCACAAGAGGAACCCAGAACCATTCTCAATCGGTAACTCTAGAAACCTGATGGGGACAGAGGAGCCATGTTCTTGGCTATCAAGCTAGAGTCGATAAGTATCCTGGTGTAGTTGTAAAACCTCAAAGCCCTAGACAGCCCCAAAGGCACTTCTCAAGTCAGAGAGAACATGTGCTACCAGAAAACTGTGTAACTGCTTCACAAAGATTACTAAATAATCTTTAAGTGATCTAGATGAAAGGAATGAGAACTTTTATAATAACGTAACCAACATTGTTTTTGGTTGCAAATTCAGACTTTTGTGTCTTAACACAGGTTATGGTTTCTAGAATAATATTTCAGTGACCAACCTGGACAATATAAACTTCTTCCTTGCCAGCATACCAGATTTCAAACTTGCGGTTATCACCTTTTACATATTCGGTGATGCCAACTTCATCCATCTGTAATATTTTGGTCAAAATTTTCATGAGCATTTTACTTGGAATATGAGATTACATTAAATCTACCCCCCCCCCCATCATCTTCTAAGTGAACCAGAATTTCTCACTTGGCAAAATACACATTTTATATTCAAGAATATGAAATGATAAATACAATGACAGCCCTATTTAAATGTTTTCACTGAACCATGCACTTATAGCAGAGATTACATGCTCCATTCCAGTGATCGAAACAAATGTCATAAATCTGAACATCCAACTAGTCCCCCTATGATTGAATCCTACTATAAATTAACTGCACACAATTAAAACAAATTATCATGTCAAACACAGGACTAAAATTAAACATCAATAAAAAAGCTCATCCAAAATTAAGTTAAATGGTTACTTTTAAAAATCATTTGTCAGATAAATTTATCTTATAGATCATTACTTATCTCTATAGAAGTTTTATAAGTGACAAACATCCAATTTATGGGGTGGGGGAAACCAGCTGGGTACACAAGGCTCTCCTCTATTTCTACCAACCTCTCAGCTTCTCTAGAAAACAAATGATCTGTCATAGGAGAGTGAGATCTTGTAGCCAGTGAAATTTTTATACGCAATATCCCTTCCTTACCATGATTTTTCTTCTCTGTATGATTGTGCAGAGCACAAACTCTTCCATTTTCTTTCATCCTGTGCTGCTAATAGCTTGGTTAATTCCATTTTGAGCAATTTCCTTCCCTCATACACACATTCTCTTTTAGTCCTCTTCTGCCTCCTCTTTTTGTTCAATTCCAGTCTAATTATCTAAAGGAATATCTCACTCTCTGTTCCACTTACAAGCCCTCCAAACGGCCCTAACTGGAGCTGATAAGCATTAAAAGTACTGCTAGTGAGATCGCATAGCCAGGGAAAGAAAAGGGATTGTATTTAGAAATGAAAGGAGATCTATACATACAAGAGTCTCTGACACCTATCCTGAATGTAATCAGCAGTGACTTCCAGAATCTCCAAAAATATCTTCATATTCCTACTCAACTGCTCTAGCTAAACCTACTCTTGCTCCAGCATCAGGATTTAAGATAAATAATAATCTCATGTTCAATCTCTATTTCAATTGTGTTTCAACACATACTTTTCTCTCGGTAGCATAAGATGGATAGTGTGCGGGGCTCTGGAGTCTGAGAGGCCTGGGTTGGAACTTCATCACTGACCATTAGGAGCTCTGTGTTCTGGTGCAAAGTGCTTAACCTTTCTGAACTACGGTTTTCTCAATTATAAAATGGGAAGAATACCTACTTCACAGAGTTTATTAAGGGATTAAATAGCTTGCATTAAATGCCTAGATCATATAATGAGCTTTTTTAAGTATATGAGTTTGCTTTCTAAACTTTCCCTTATTTGAATTGCAAAACAGTTTTGTGATTTTTCATTGCATACATAGAGCACATCGTTATAGATTAAATGAGCTTTTTTGAGTTACCCTGGAAATCTAACCATGATGTCTATCAGACAATACCGTCCTGAGTTCCAAATGATTCACTTACTTCTTCCACTGGAATACAGTCCATTTGTATTTTGTGGATGTATATATTTTCTCAAATAACAAACTATAAAGGTTTTATTGAAAGGCTTTTAAATGTTATTAAATGTGACTATACCATGAAATGTTCACTATACCATGAAATTCACCCAGTTTTAGAATCTAGAGGCAGTTAAAGGTCTAACTATATGAGTATAGTTATATAATATACTATATAACATACTATCATAAAATAGCAAGATAACAAGGCTGATTCTATAGTCACATCCTAATTGTGGCCTCTGCCTTATCTTTCACATTTTCATTGATATTCCTGGTAGCTATGAATATAAATGCTTTATTATAAAGCATTTGATCTGAAGACATCTTGTTAAAAGTCACCCAGGGGGTCAAGAACTCTGCAGTTATGACCAACAACTACCGATCTTAAGACTTTTATTTCTATCTCTGGAATAGAGTTTATTTACTTCTTGGATTAGTATAATTTTAAAAACTGACTTTGAATCACATTAACAAAAAATATAGCTAAACTTAAGTGCTACGAAGCAGTTAGAAGCAAGATACTGTGTATAAACCAGTCACGTGGCTCTATCTTAAGAACAGTTTCTGAGACCAGAAAGAGTAGAAAGAAAAAGAGGATCATAATAGAATACAATTTATGAAAATTAAACTAGATGTACACAGAACATTAATATGCATTTAACAAAAACACACAAACTAAAGGGCATACATCAAATAAATTAGAATGGTTGCTAGAGGGGTAGAGAGGAAATTAAGTGTGGAGAATAAGGAATGAAGGAAGGAGTAAAAGAAGGAATGAACAAAACACAAGGCCTTTCAGCAGGGTACAGTAATTAAGAGCATGGACTCTAGAACCATCATCCTGGGTTTGAATCTGCGCTGAGCAGCTTACTAGCTATGTGCTCTTGGACAAATTACTCACTTCTCTGGAACTTGGCTTTCCCATCTTCAAAATGGAGTTAATAATAGTTCCTACTTCATATAAAGTTGCTATGTGGGTTAAATGAGTTAACATTGCTATTTATAAACACTTAGAAGAGTTTCTAGCAAATAGTAAGCACTGTGTGTAGTTTATTAAGTTAAAAAAAAAGATGATAATAAATGCATGAACTGAGGAATCCAAAGAACTCAAATCTTGGCATTTGACTGTGACCTTAGGGCCTTTCCTTGGCATAGAGGTGGCCGACTTAAAATACAGCATGCAATCATCAGGCCATGGGGTTCTAGCCTGATAGGATGAAGTCAAGACAAGAGTCCACTAAAAGGGACAGGGAAGCGGCTCAGCAGTGGAGAGCATTCTGCATCCATCCTCTCTACCAAGAAGAAAACTCTGAAACCAGTAACCCTGATGGTTATGTCACACACTGACTAGTATTGCTGGCCAGCATTTAATCCTGGAATCTCACAATAGGAAAGCAAGAGGGTAAGCAGAGTGAGGCTTAAGAAGTCCACCAAACTTCCATCTTTCTCTGTCAGCAGAATCACCATTTTCCTAGTACACCTGGTCTAAATCTTTGCAGGCATCACTGAATAATCTTTTTTTTTTTTTATTAGAGAGAGAAAGTACAAGCAGGGGGAGCAGCAGGTAGAGGGAGAGGGAGAAGCAGGCTTCCTGCTGAGGGATGTGGGACTCGATCCCAGGACCCCGGGATCATGACCTGAGCCGAAGGCAGATGCTTAACCGTCTGAGCCACCCAGGCGCCCCCTGAATAACCTTTCTTATTAAAAATGCTAGGCGTGGGACGCCTGGATGGCTCAGGTAATGATCTCAGGGTCCTGGGATCGAGTCACTACATCGGGCTCCCTGTTAAGCATGGAGTCTGCTTCTCCCTCTCCCTTTGCTGCCCCCCGCCCCAGCTCATGCGTGCTCTCTCTCTCTCTGTCAAATAAATAAAATCTTTAAAAAAAATGCTAGGCATTTTTGGGAAACCAAAGAAAAATCACACTGATTTTTGTTCCTTCAACTGTCAGGTATTATTTCTTTCCTGTATCTAGTAAGTCACCAAGCCCATCTGTCCACCTTCCACTGAAATGTGTCTTGCAACTATCCCTCCGTTACCATGGTAACCATCATAGTTTGAATTCTCATGACTTAGTACCCTCTTTCCAGTCCTTCCTTCCTCTATTGTACTTTAGAAACATTCTGTTGCCCATAATTGTGACAAATTAAAGGTAAAAAAAAAAATCAGTACACACTGGAGATACTACATCTGGTATTGACTAGGTCACTCCACAAATACGAAGTTAACCAAATGCATTTGGGTCCAACGTGCCTATGGAGGTCAAGTCTCTTCCCCAGAAACAGATATATAGACAGCAAGAGATCTAAACCCCAGCTGAGATCAACTATAAAATCTTGGTTCTCTGTCAATGTTTATTAGAGACATAAAATAGACCAATGGAGATTTTGGGGACGTGGAGGTGGGTTGCTAATAGCAAAGGAGCAACTGGGCACCTGTTGTAAAAACAGCAAGTTTTAAGGAAACGTGACAGCAGGGCAAGTGGACAGTAGGAAGAAGTCCGAGACATAACTCTGGGCAGGAACTTTGTTACGAACAGCATGGGACTGTTGACCTTCTGGGGAGAAACAAAAGCGGGGCCTGCTTATCTGGTAGACTCCTGACACAAACACCTCAGGACACATTGCTTGTCCTCTTTATCACTGCTGCTGAAAACGTCATCAATTCGCAAATGGCTGCCAACAATGAAAGAACACGCTCATAAAAAATGACTCAAGCGATGGTGGTTGGAGAATCGAGGTAATAGTTTTCTCTATGTTCCAATTTTTCTATAACCACTATTATGTTGATTTTACACTTTATTTTTTTTAAGGTTTTATTTTTAAGTAATCTCTACACCCAACGTGGGGCTCAAACTCACAACCTCGAGATCAAAAGTCGCACACTTCACTGACGGAGACAGCCAGGCAGCCCCGGATTTTACAATTTAAAACTTGAAAGATAAAATTAACTAGGATATAAAAAACATCAAATTCGCCAGCTATAGGTTTGTATGAATTGGAAGTTCCTCTTGTCAAATGTCAAAACCTGCTGGCAATATCACTGGATTGCCAATGACTCCCTCAAACAACGCTGACCTCATTTTAATACCAAACTAGTATTAGGACAAAAGGACAGTTTGGGTTATAGGAGAGAAGTTATAGGAAGGAAGAAGATGTGGGCAGGATTCAGCTGTAGGTGGCTTTGGACACCCAGGAGGGAAAGGGCTAAGGAATGGAGGAGGGATACAAAAAGAAAGGTGGGAGTATACTAAGCACAAAAGTTACCCACTTTTATTTATTTATTTTTTAAAGATTTTATTTATTTATTTGACAGAGAGAGAGAGAGCACAAGTAGGCAGAGAGGCAGGCAGAGGGAGAGGGAGAAGCAGGCTCTCCACTGAGCAGGGAGCCCGACATGGGGCTCGATCCCAGGACTCTGGGATCATGCCCTGAGCCGAAGGCAGCCGCTTAACCGACTGAGCCACCCCGGCACCCCAAAAGTTACCCACTTTTAAATTGCGTGGAGAAAAAAGAAGAAACTCCTTCCTCATCTCTCCCATACAATAAAGGCTCCCTGCTACCAAGACCATCAACTCTACCCAGTACCACTGGTAAGAGAGTGCTCATGGGAGAACCTGGGTCATTTCAAGTGCCTGGGATTGGAGTGAGAGAGGAAAGGAAGGAGGTAAGGCTCTGCTCTCCCTCACTCTTATTTCAAAAGTTCTGTGTTACCTGACTTCAACACAAGACGTCTGCTTAAGCTTTTGTGGGCTGGAGGTGGATGAAGCAGGTGAAGGGGGTTCAAAGGTACACATTTCCAGTTATAAAATAAGTAAGTCCTGGAGATGGAATGCACAGCATGGTAACTTTCACTAACAATACTCTATTGCATATTTGAAAGTTGCTAAGAGAGTAGATCTTAAAAGCTCTTGTCACAAGAAAAAAAAAATTGTAACCATGTGTGGTGATGGATGTTAACTGGATTTACTGTGGTGATCGTTTTGCAATATATACAAATACCACATCATTATGTTGTACACCTGAAATGAACATAGTGTTGTATGTCAATAATACCTGAATAAAAAGATTTCATTTAAAAAAAGGGGTACACAACTAAAGTATAAAACCATTCATTTCACTTGCAAAGGTGTACAAACTTTATATATATATATATATATGAAATATTATGTTACACAATTTAAATTGTCTTACTTTCAAACAGTGCTTAAAACTGTATGACGGGTATCTATCAGAGCCTTCTCCACTTTCAACACGCCTCTTACAAAAAACAATGGCTTTTTCATACAAGAAGAGATGCCGCTGCATTGGTTTGAATCTAGCAAAATCCTTCATTTTTGTAGCGCCTTTCTTGTGTCCAATCCAAACACTGAATGCGCCCTGCATTATCATCTTGCCCAGTTCATTTAAGTTTCCCTATGAAGGAAAATCAACACTCATCAGTACAAAGCACAGCTACATTCAGACCTCTGCCATCAACATGATACCGTTTAGCATGAGCCACTAAAACCCTGAAATGCAATTTGTACAGGTTTTACAATTTTATTCATCATAACTGTTTACATTAACACATACCCTGTGTCACACAGGTAAAAAATTACAGCGGGAACGAGAGGCAGAAGAAACCTCCTTTTCCCTGGCTTCCTATCTCCATGTGGACTCTTTCAACTAGGGTAGCTCTGCCCATCTTCTCAAACCTGACTGGCGACTGACATCTACCAGAGCAAGCATCACAATTGGGCAGAGCTTACTCTAAAGACTTGATTTTTTTTTCCACATTTATCTTGGATTAGGGCAAGCAGCAATTCTGGGACAATACATCTCCTTAGAAGACCCCAACAGTTCCTTCAATCAGGGTATCTCAAGTCTGGAGCTGGAGGTAGGCTTTTAGGGACAAGGGGATATCACAAATCCATTTGGCTGCTGATCTGAAGCCAGTTCTTCATCTAGCACTGTCAATAATGCTGACATTTGGATCTCCATTTTTCTGCCCTTTTTATTTCTCACTTGGTTCCAGGAGACAAAGAAAGAGCTCTTAACATGTTTACCCACAAAACTGCAACAAGCATTAAAATTTACTCACAATATAGCCATTTATTGCAATCTGATGCATAGAGTCATTAACTGACTTCAGTAAATCCAGCATTGTGTCAAGTGCCTCCTTCAATTGTTCAAACCCTTGGCAGCCTTTGCTATATTTCAGTAGCTCCTGTAATTAGAAGTCAAGAATTAAACTTAATATCAGGCAGATATTAATAGCTGGAGAAAATGAATACATTTTTGGCTAACATGCTTTCAAGGAGGAATCTAAAGACAATGTCATTTTTGGAGTCATATCTTTCATTTGCTATTTGTCACATTAACCCTCTATTTTAAAAACTGTGTCAAAATTTGGGAAGAAATGGAATAGTGACTAAACAGTATCAAGTAAAGGGCACTCAGTGCTCTTGGAGCTGCAGAAAAACAGCCATTAGGACACACTAGAGATTGATTTTTAAAATAATTACACTTTTTTGGCCCTCCAAATGCAACAATTTGTTTTCTTTGTTTTGCATAGACCATAGAACGTGGTGAACATGTATAATATTTGTTTAGTTAATGATCGTAAAAGTTCTGCATTCGTTATACATACATCAACGTAACCTGTGTGGATAATTAAATAGCTAAAAAGACTCTAGAGAGTCTCTGCTTACATCTAGGCATCGGGCACTTGATCACCACAGTGAAGGAGGAAGCATACTGTTAACTCCAGCCTTCCCGTTCACTGAGCCTCCCTGCTCCTGGGGCTTCCTCACCAGCCGCTTCCTTTTTAATGGCTTTGCCACATCTGACCCACAGCAGTAAGTAAAGAAAGAAACAAATGCTTCGCGTAATTACCTTTAACAGTAACTGATATTTAGTGATTCGTTGCACGGGTTTGAGTAAATAGGAATCCAGACCAAGTCTGTGTTTTAATTTTCTTTGACATTCCTGTCATTAAAATATAATTATCAGTAAATTTAAATTAAGACATGTACCTGTGAAAATGCCAAGTGTACACTGATTAGACCCAATGCATGCAGGTTTCTTACATCTCAAGGAAAATCTACCAGGAAAGCCGCTGTTACGGACCGTATGGAAATTATAAGCGGCCATAAATGTAAAAAAAAAAAAAAAAAAAAAAAACTACTGTAAACATTATTTCAAGGATTTGAGAGGTAGAAAATGCTAAAATTTCAAATACAAATAAGTTTTTACATAAAATGCACATTGATGTGGAATGCTTGAAAGATGAGAAAACAATGAATGGCCAGAAATGAACATGATTAACGAAACATGACTAAAAATGTATTTAAGAAAATTAACAAAAGGCTCAGCTCCACAGGCCAAGGCCCAGAATATAAATCAAACTGGGTATGAGATTTTTTTAATATCACAAGAAAAATACAGACCTCATCAACTGGTGCTATAGTTCATCTGATTATTGGCTCAATGCCATGATAAATATAAGGGTCGTGACTTTGGGTCCTGGGAACGCTGTAGGGTCCATAATGACAGCAAGATGGGGCCGATTAGGATGAAATGTGCATTTAAGAACTACAGAACGCAAAGGGAGTAGGAGAGGATATACATGTGTAAGATCTGGGACCTGCCTCTGGATATGGATAAAAAACAATATACAATCTAATTCAAACAGTTAGGGGGTGTCTGGCTGGCTCAGTCAGTGGAGCATACGACCCTTGATCTCGGGATTGTGAGTTTGAGCCCTACGTTGGGTGTAGAGATGACTCAAAAAAAAAAAAATAAAATCTTTAAAAACAATTCAGTTAGCAACTTATGGTTAAAGATCATGGACTGATACATGCATGTAGCTCTCCTCACTCATGAAGCCCAACCAAAATGATTTTTAAGAGTCATTTTTACAAGACAAAACCCAAGGTTACAAAGATGGGAGAGGAAAAACCATCAACCAAATCTGGAACCTGGAAACCAAACTGACAGGTGGTAAGCAAGTGAGCACGCTAGAGAAAAGTGAATCTCAAGCTGACAGAGGGAAAAACTAAGGTACAACTAACTCAGTTTCCCCCTCCCTCCACAAAGAGTCCAGAATCACAGACATCAAGTACCCCTGAAAGTGAGAGATGAAGGTGTGTTTGAAAAAAATATGGTTGTTGAAAGTCTGTTTAAGAAGTAGATAATTGTGTAAGACTGATGAATCACAGACCTGTACCTCTGAAACAAATAATACATAATATGTTAATAAAAAAATAAAGAAGGAAAAAAATAAATAAAATAGATGTCTAGGAAAAAAAAGAAGTAGATACTGGGAGAGGGGGCTAAAAAAGAAGTAGATACTAACAAGTGTTGGTGAGAGAGTGGAGCAATCAGGACCCTCATACACTACCAGAAGGAATATAAAATGGTACAGCAACTTTGGAAAACAATCCAACAGTTCTTCAAAAAGTTAACAGAGAGTTACCAAACAACCCAGCAATTTCATACCCAGGTATATGGCTGAGAGAAATGAAAATATATGTCCACAGAAAAAACTTGTACACAAGAGGTGGAAAAGAACCAAATTACCATCAACTGATGAATGGGTACATAGAAGGTCAAATACCCATACAATGGAATGAAGAACTGATAACGTGCTACAACGTGGATGAACTGCAAAAAAATGATGCTATGTGAAATCAGTCAAACACAAAAGATCACATATTTTGATTCCATTTATATGAAAGTTCAGAACAGGCAAATCTAGCAAGATAGAAAGTAGCTTATTAATTGCGAAGGCTGTAGGGGTTGGAGGAATGTCGGAGGTGTTTACTAAAAGGTATGGGTGGGTTTTTTGTGGAGTATGAAATTGTTCTTAAACTGACTGCAATAATGGTTGCACAACACTGTGGATATAGTAAAACTACTTAATGGCACATTTGGAAAGGGCAAATTATTTGGTATTTTCATTACATCGCAATAAAGCTGTTACAAAAAAAATTAAATGGGCATAAAAAGTATTTTTAAAAAGGGAGAGAAAGGGGGCACTGGGTGGCTCAGTTAAGCATCCAACTCTTGATTTTGACTCAGGTCATGATCTCAGGGTCGTGGGATCGAGCCCTCTATCAGGCTCTGTGCTCAGTATGGAGTCTTCTGGGAATTCTCTCTCTCTCTCCCCCTCTGCGCCTCCCCCTGCTCACACGCTCACACACTCTCTCTCAATAAATAAATAAATAAATAAATAAATCTTTATAAAACGTTTAAAATGGCAAATTAAAAAAAAAAAAAAAAAGGTGAGGAAAGAGAAGGCTCTCCAAAAGCCATGCCGCTATACATAACAGGATGGATGCCTCTCCCTCTGGAGAGCAGAAGAACGGATGTTTATCTGAAAAGAATGAAACGGAAGGCCTTTGAGCTGGGGAATAGCAGATCTAGTTGAAGACAGAGTACCATACTGAAAGCAAAGAGATTACTTGAATATTTATGTAGCCAATTAAAGACTCCCAGCCTTTTCCCCCAGCTTGGCTACCAGAACACTGACAACCAGATCCTTATTCACCAGGAAGCTCAGTGGGGGCTCTGCTTCTCTTCCTCCACCCCTCCCCCTGCTCATGCAGGCGCTGGCTCACTCTCTCTCAAATAAATAAGTCTTTAAAAATAAATAAATAAAATTAAAAAAAATAAAAATTAAGTGAGTAAAAAAGACAATTGCAAGAAAAACGAAAGGGATGGAAAAGCAACCATCTTATACCACACGATTCATCTGAGCATAGGAATTACATAGTCTTAATAATTTAACACCATATATCTATATAACTATAACCATAGCGGATGTTTTGGAGGAAAAGAAGTCTGTGTATGTGTCCAGTGGTGAGGCAGAGGCAGTGAAGAGGGCTGAAGTAGCAATATAAACATGTTTTTTGGAAACATGGAGGTAAATACCAAAGGAAGTAGCTAAAAGAACTGAAAGTGATTGCCTCTGAGAAGCAGCATATATATTTGTGCGCATGTGCGTGTTTTGCAACAGGGTCAAATTGTTCTTTGATCTGTATTGTATATAACCGAAAGTAGAAAAGGAATTTATAAGAAATACCCCAGTATCTTCCAGAAGGAGTATATCCAATACCTAAATAATTACTATACCTGGAAAAAGGCGCATTCTGAATACTTCTTCCAAATTGCCTCTGATCTGGGTTTATTCTGACAGTATTTTGCATACATCTGAAAATCATCTTTCTGTGATAAAAAACAAATTCAAATGTATTATCAATTTGTGAATATGTTCTTTTCTTATCAAGAAAGGCTGAACAAGAATGAGTGGGGCCAAGCATTATAGAGAATGTGGCCTGAAGGACCTGCCACACTGGAGCCCTCTTTGTATTCCAAGAAAAGCATGCCCACCAGACTGAGTAGAGGGACACATAATTATCCCAGTAATTCCCTAACTTTCACTTACCAAGTCTGAGAGTTAGAGAGAGAAAAACCTTTTCCGAACTATAAAAACAGACGAATTTTTCTCATAATTATGAGCTAACAGGTTACAAAGAAACATGCTCTTTCCATGCTACTAGTCTCTCAGTTCCCTACTGAACGAAGCTGGAGCTAACTTCCAAGGTCCTTGATTCATCACTGGGGTATCATCATCATATTATAACCCCACTAGGCATCTGCCCATGCTATTCTCTCTGCTTGGAATCATCTCTCTCTGACCCTCATCTACCGGGCTACCTCCTACTCACTCTTTAACATCCTTCTCATGAGTCGTCTCTTCTAGAAAGCCACCATTTATACCTCCAGTCTGCGTAAGATGCCCCTCTTCTTGGCTCCTACAGGATCCTTTGTATATCCTTGATATAGCACAACTCACACTGAATACAATTATTTTTCCCCCTTTTTCTGTGGGAACAGCCTTGGTCTTGCTATCCACAGTGCCTAGCACAGTGCTTGGTGTATAGTAAGCGTTCCGTAGATGGGTACTGAATGAATGAACATTATCAATAGGCATTTACCAAACCAACAGTGGTTGCCAATAACTCTGCTCACCTTATGAGAGATACAAAGATATATAGGATACGGACCTTGCCTCAAAGAGTTTTTCATCTGGTTGAGAGACAGAATTCACAAATATGTGTCAAAATGCATAGCAGGGGCGCCTGGGTGGCTCAGTCGTTAAGCATCTGCCTTCGGCTCAGGTCATGATCCCAGGGTCCTGGGATCGAGCCCCCCATCGGGCTCCCTGCTCCGCGGGAAGCCTGCTTCTCCCTCTCCCACTCCCCCTGCTTGTGTTCCCTCTCTGGCTGTCTTTCTCTCTGTCAAATAAATAAAACCTTTAAAAAAAATGCATAGCAAATATAAAATCCCCAATGAGTAGCATAGACATTAAGTACTACACAAGTCCAAAGGAAAGAGACTGGTGTTGCTTAGGGAAGTCAGGGAAGAATCTGGCTATCACTCAAATGTGTTTAAAGTTAGAATATATTGAGAAATGTAATGACAAATAGTTTTTTCTTCACCTTATTGTATTCTGAGTCCACTAACACTCTCTGGGATAAGACATCTATTCGGAAGCTTTCAATGACCACCATTATCAAATTGACTCTCAAATCAAGATGGAACTGACTTTTTAGGAAGAGGAGGAAATAGATAAGCAGAGAACAGTCTAAGAAAAAATTCTAATGGAGGAGAGGTATGATTACAAAGTCTGGGAAGTCAATTGTGCTAAGCGTTCTCTTGAGACATGGAGAAATGAGCCTCTCTGAATGATCTCATAGAATAAAAAGAACAGACAGCCCTCTGTTTCACAAAGTTCCTGTGACAGATACCCTGGTGCTGAAAGCCAGACTACGTTTGAGGCTAAGCCTTTACACGTATTCGAGGGGAATGCCAAGGCATCTCTGAGGCTAAAAATTAACCAAACCAAGAATGGTTATGCGAAGGCGATTCCAAGTCTCACATCTTCCTAGCCAGGATGGTCCCTGGACTCCTGGGATCACCCAAAGGTCAGTGGTCACAAGCTGAGCCATTGAAGCATTTGATACCACGGAAGACAATGGCCATTTGCATGCTCTGGATACTTCACTGCATCAACTTCTGTAACAAAACTTGGTCTAACATTAAATACTTGCTGGAGTGAAACATAAACAAAAACATAAAGACATAAAAAAACAATACCTACTTTGTCTCTAAATCTGGTCCTATTAAATGAGCTGCTATTTTAGTGGCCCATATTTATATATTTTAAAATAATAATTAACAAACCCTTTCCAGGAAACAAGGTCCCACTCTTTCTGGAGCGTCAATGCAATTTTCCAGACTGTTCAAGAAAATGCTGTAAAAATTTCAGAGAAAAAAATGAGATAATTTTATGTGAAATACAATAAATTGGTCAATAGCCCTTTAAATAATAGGATGAAAAAGAAAATTCAATTCAGTGATTACATACTTGTTATGGAATTCATATATTTCTGCCATATTTCCAAAGAGAATATCCTTTTTATTTCTCAGGAGAGGTGGCATAAGATCAAACATCTCAGGATTATCCATCTCCGCTCTATAGCCCTACCCAAAATAAATACATTTATTCATTTAAAAAATATTCACATTAACATTTGTTTGGGCCACCAAAGCCACAGATACAGCAGAATGTATAGGGGATGAGTGGGTAAAGCTGTTGGTAATTTTAATAATCAAATCTTCCAGTACCCAAAGTTATCCATTTAAAAAAAAATTTTTTTTAAGAAAGCAAGACAAGGGAATCATGGTTCCCCACTCAACAGGTAGAATAAAGTGACTCTCTGGCCTTCAGAGTAGCTTATAGTGTAGGAAACAAAACAGAAACCAAGCATGAAAAAAGTACATTACAGGTCATTAACCTCTCCTCAAACTGGCAATACATGTTTAGGTTTTTCAGACCAAATCAATATTATGACATTTGTATCAAATGACTGTTTTACTCCTACTTTTAGTTCTTTACATCACAATCTCTAAATAGCACCCTGGGAATAATTATAACAATCTGCTGGATCCTTAAGAAAACAGCTTATCTCTTCTATAATAAAATCTGGGTTCCACAATTCTCACTACTGAGGGAGAAGCTGAACATGCACATTTCACACACACGCAGACTCAAACAGTGGGAGAAGGACCTACTGCTGGTGTATGACAATCAAGGAAGCAGATAGCAAGAGAAAACTCAACACCTCCTACTGAATGTAGCAGGAGAACATTTGGGCAGAGATGGGAAAATATCATTTGAGTCACTTACCAACAAAACAGTAAACAGCTCGCGAACATACACCCTCTCTGTCTGTATCAGTTCATTTAGGACATGGCTAAAGTGAAAAGACAATATTTATCAGTTATTTTGTTGCTTTAGAATTTTATTATGACCTTTCAATCATTCTCATTATAAATTGTCCAACGTAAAAATGGTTAATGCGTAGGAACTATCAATGGTTTTGGTTTTATCAACAAAAGACAAAATTAATTGTATGGTTTCTAGAATAAGTACCACCCACAAGACTCTAAAATACATTTAGAAGAAAGGAAATGGGGCTCAGGGCTTATTTTTAAATGAAAAAAAAAAAACCACTTTATTTCTATCTCACTAAGCTTAAGAATCAATTTACTGGGCACCTGGGTGGCTCAGTTGGTTAAACATCCAACTCTTGGTTTCAATTCGGGTCATGATCTCTGGGTTGTGGGATCAAGCCCCGCCTCGGGCTCTGCACTCAGTGGAGAGTCAGCTTGAGATTCTTTCCCCTCCCTCTCCCTCTGCTCCGCCCCCCACCACTCTCACTCTTAAATAAATAAATTAAATTGGTTTTTTTTTTATTTGTGGGGTTTTTTTCCTTCTTACCACTGAGCTGTAAGAGTTGTTTTTTTTAAGGTTTTATTTATTTATTTATTTATTTATATGAGAGAGAGAGAGAGTGCAAGTGGGGGAAGAGGCAGACGGACTCTCAAGCAGAATCTCAAGTAGACTGAGCACAGGGCCTGACGTGAGGTTTGATCTCACAACCCTGAGATCGTGAGCCGAGCCACAATCATAAGTCAGTCACTTAACTGACTGAGCCACCAGGTACCACAAATAAAATCTTAAAAAAAGGTGAATATTCTTATGTCTAGAATAGTAACATAATTATATAAAAGTAAACATTCATAAAATAACATTTTATATCTACATAACCCTTATAGTTTTTGAAACATCTGTCTCATTCACTTTTACCTCTTTTACAAAAGAGAAAATGAAGATTCTGGAAAACTCTAGTTAATTTTTGAGTCACACAAACAGAGCATAGGTTAGCCAGCTCTAATTCTAGGACTTCTGACACCTCATCTAGTGCTCCTTTCATCAACCTAACAGAACCCCATTTTGTGATTTCAAAATCCAAGCACATTCGCCTTCAACACGGAATCAGAGATTCCTACTGGTAGATGTGTATATGAGTATATGTCAACAAAGAAAAGATACTTCTGTAAAACATCCAAGCTATTGTCATTGTCCAAACTGGAGGATTGACCAGAACTTCTCTTCTCCCGACAACCATGCACCACTTCAATCTGAAATGATGAAAATAAAAGTTAAATTAGCATCTATGTAAGTACAGTTCTTCTTGAAGAAAATCTAGCTCAAATTAAGTTTTCTCTAGGTCCTGTGTAGATAACTTGAAAACACTAGGATTATTTTTTTCAGGAATGACTTTGATATGTACTGGTAAAAAAAAATCTGTACTGGTAAATTATTATAAAATTATTTGAGGGGCGCCTGGGTGGCTCAGTCGGTAAGCGTCTGCCTTCGGCTCAGGTCGTGATCCTGGGGTCCTGGGATCGAGCCCCGCAGCGGGCTCCCTGCTCCACAGGAAGCCTGCTTCCCCGTCTCCCTCTCCCACTCCCCCTGCTTGTGTTCCCTCTCTCGCTATGTCTCTGTCAAATAAATAAATAAAATCTTAAAAATAAATAAATAAATAAAAATCATTTGAGTTGCCAAAGAGGACGGATTTAAGATACTAATTAGAATTTATTTTACACACGGGGCGCCTGGGTTGCTCAGTCGGTTAAGCATCTGACTCTTGATTTCGGCTCAGGTCATGATCTCAAGGTCGTGGGATTGGGCTGGGCGTGGAGCCTGTTTAAGATCCTCTCTCTCCCTCTCCCTCTGCCCCTCCCACCACCTTCCCCCAATCCCCACTCGAGCTCTAAGAAAAAAATAATTTATTTTACACACTAAATAATGTCTCATTTATTTGGCACTTTGGGGAGGTGAGGTTAATTTGTAAAAAGTTGAGTTTCCAGATAACTAAAGTTTACTCATTGAAGAAAAAAACCCAGCTTTTTAACCTTAATGATTTTTGATGGAAATTTTCTAGGAAATATTACATGAATCCTTGAATTCTTTAACCAAGGATACACAACATCATTGACTCTCTAATGCTTCAGTGGTATCATCAGGAACATGAATGATGTGATAAAAATCTGATGATACACCCCAGGGCTAATAACATGTGGGTAACTAACTGTCTATTCTTTCTTAAAATGTTGATCTCTGTCTCTGCTCTCTGCCACATGTCAGTTTTTGCTACAAGTAACTTCCCTGGTCCTAAACCACTGTCTTATTTTGAAGGCTCTATAGGACTTGGACTGGCCTACTGAGTCAACTACATGAGACTTGTGGTGGTTATTTGTTCTTCAGAAGCCTTAGAATTATTTTCCAGGGATCCTGGCTGTATTTGGACTTCTGAGCCAGCAAAATGCCTGAACTCCAAGTAAAGGTAGTATTACTTTGTCACAAGTAGAACCCCAAATGAAGTATGAGATCTGTCAGCTAAAATGCATTTCCACAAAATATTACAAACACATGTGGAAAGGAACAAACATTTATTGACTATTTCCTATACATTGTGCAGGCACAGTTGTAGGTACTTAACACAAATCATTGTATCCAATCTTCCCAGCATTTGAGCAAGCTATGGCATACTTATCCTCATTTTACATATGGGAAAACTGAGGCTCAGAGAGGTTTAGCAACCGGGCCCAGGTCACATACCTAATAAGTGATGAAACAGAGTCAAGCCCATGGTGTGCTACCATTATGCTCCCTCTTTTTAAGACTATGCTTTGATTCATTCTATCTGAATGTACCGACTATCATCATTTTACTACTATAACTAAGACTGATGATAATGGTGCATACTTCTTCATTCATCAGATAGGTATGTATCATTTATTCCTAACAGGTTTCTGAAATACAAGTTTGGAAAGTTTCAAAACATAAATTTATACTTGTAAATGCCTACGGGTTGTGCAAATTGACTTGAATTGGAAGAACGTGTGCATTTTGGACCTCGGTTCACTAGCTACAAATCTCACCAAGAAAATGTACAAGAGCCACAGCCTCCTATTTCCCCCTGGAATATGTAAACGAATAAATCCACATAGAGGAACGTTAGGGTGCCATGAGTGGAAACTGGAACCGAAAGGCCCGTAAGACTATGGAATTTGGTATTCAGCCTGTTTCCTTCTTGAAAACAGAAGTTGTGGCTGTACAACGGGCCATTCACTAGCCTGCTCACAATGGTATACAACATGAAGAACACTACCATATGCCACGCTTTTATTCGAAATACTTCCCAAATATTATTTTATGTTTACATGAACTCTATGATGAGGGTGATCTGTTATTATCCCCATTTTATAGATAAGGAAATGGAGTTCCAGAGAACTTACCCTAGGTTATATAGCCAGTAATTGATGGAGTTGGGATTAAAAGCCAGGTAGTCACTATCACTGCTATACTATAACCACTTGGAGATATATGTTCTTGTCCTTATTTACCATCAGGAAGACACAAGGAAAATGTAGGGCCCTACAGTGATGATGAGGCTACTCTCTGCAGATACCAGAATATCATGGACAACTAAGAAGGAGTCTTGTATCAATCAAGAAACGAATAGATGTCTTTTTTGAGTCCAGCGTATGGACCATTAGAACCTGTCCTTTGTCCATGTCTTCTACTTACAGGAATGTAATCAGTTATGAAAGAAACCTCCTTTTGTAGAAAGATGCAATACTTATTTAAGTTTATTGAGGTGGAGTGGGGGGAAAGAGAAGCTGGGACTTATAGATGTTTTACGGAAATTAATTCTGAACTTGAGCCAAGACCTGAGAAACTGCTCATACACCTGGGGATATGCCAGGACTGCAATTAGACACAATGCAGCAACAGCTTTTTCTTTTAGATTAAACAGGCTTCCGAATGTACAATATTGGTTTAGTGGATTAAAAATATGGTTTCAGCCTCCATACCAATTCTGCAACTACAGCCATAAAGCTAATTTTGAATTAATTAATGGTATTTACTTTTAAGTTGCTCTCATTTTGTCTCCAACTCTTCTTTCCTAGTAGAAAAATATGAAAGAGGAATTTCAAGCCAGAATTAAAATCAATACTTTTAATTAAAACGCATGCATGTTTATTAAATAGAGAGCTATGAATATTCTAACATATTTATGTTAGTATTTTTAAATCACACTATACAAAACAGTTGACTGGTTAGATTCATCTATATGATTTCAACTTCTTACTGAGCATCCACTTTGCTACGTCTTCACACATTCTCTGACTCATCAAAATTCCACGATTGCCAAGCGAGCATGAAGGTGTTAGTATTTGTAATTATCTGCAGATTTAGTGTTCATTTTGACACATAAGCATTTAATCAGATTGTAGCTCACTAACTAACTGTATCCAAAAGAGTTTGGAAAAACATCTGTATTTAACTAATAACTACATGCCAGGCAGTTCTAAGCCCTACACACCCATTTTGGTTTTTAATCCTCAAATCAACCCTAACAGATAGTACTATTTCTATCCCCATTTCATAGATAAGTAAGTAAGGTTAGTGTCTTGTCCAAGAAGCAGAGGTAGTGTTCAACAACTTCATCAAAATTCTAAGCTTTAATCTTTCTGTTCTTCCTGTTTCATCTCTCCTTTTTTTTTTAACATGTTGAAAGTGAAGTTATCTGTATTTTTTTTAAAGTTTATTTATCTGTTTTTAGTAATCTCTACACCCAATGGGGGGCTCAAACTTACGACCCAAGATCAAGAGTTGCATGCTCTTCCGGCTGAGCCAGCCAGGCACCCCTCCTTTTCTTTGTTTTGTCTTTCTGTTCTATTTACAGTGGGTGAGCCCCTATATTATTAAGCAAGGAGTCCAAATGTTCCTACAAACCCCAGGGCATGGTCCAGTGCAAGACCAGGTCATTTGAGTTCCTTATTTTCAGTGCTGCTAAAAAAGGCTGCCACCCACACAGGCTGCAGGGGTCTCTTCTCTCTCTGGAAGAAATATACTTTTTGCCCTTTCTTCCTTGGCAGGAACCACTGCAAGGCACACTCCGGGAAAGGCTACGCTATTAGGTTCTCTAAATTTTATACTTCACTTTCATTATTTAAAAATATATTTTAGGGGCCCCTGGCTGGCTCTTCAGAAGAGTGTGCGACTCTTGATCTCGAGGTCATGAGTTCGAGCCCCACATTGGATGTAGAGATTACTTTACATAAATAAACTTTCTAAAAAAAAGTAAAAATAAAAATATATTTTATAGGGGTGCCTGGCTGGCTTAGTCAGGAGCACATGCAACTCTTGATCTCAGGGTCATGAGTTCAAGCCCCACGTTTGGAGTGGGCCTACTAAACATATATATATATATATATATATATATATATATATATATATATATATATATATATATATTTATGTATAGAACATAGCATAACATATGGAGATGCTGAATCACTATGTCATATACCTGAAACTAAAGTAACATTGTGTGTCAACTATACTCAAAAAAAAGTTAAAAATATATATATTTTATATACAAGCTTTATGTTTATAGCATAGTATATATAAATATGTAAGTTAGACTTAGTGGCAACTTACCACATAAAATCAATTTCTCAATGAACACTGATGTTCACCACTTTAAAGACACCTGATACACAGAGATCCAAACTTATTTATAAAGGTAACTGAGGGAGCCTTACTAATTAGCTTTACTAGTTAATTCTTTGCAACTACATTAAAAGATAAAAAAAGGAATAGATACACAACTCATGAGGAATGCAGCTTTTTCTGAAAAGCAAGGTAGAGAAATTCATTCTTTCAACAACATAAATAGATACATGAATAATGGTGCTGGGGATACAAACATGAACTGCACACAGGCCCTGTCCTCACAGAGTTTCCAGTCTAACAAGAGATGGAAAGCAGGCAACTACACGAAAGCGGTGAAGACACATGGCTGGACTTGTTACCTCACAGCACGGTCACTCAACCAAACTGGGCGCCAAGGAGGAGAGGCAGGAAAGAAACGCTTCCGTGAAGGAAGAGGACTAGGGACAGGAAGTCTGCTAGAGGAAAAGAAGCCGGCAAAGGGGAAAGGGAGAGGGAAGGAAATAGTGTCCCAGAGAGAGAACAGTAAAGTCCGATGGGCAAGGCGAGTAGAGGCATGTGAAAGGGAAAGTGGGGAGACAGGGAGACCGCTGCGGTTGTCAAGGCAACAGATGACATGAGCTTGGATTAAGAACTTGGCAGTGGGGATGGAAAGCAGCAGATTTTGTGACTGGTTAAAGGTGGGGCATGAGTGCAAAGGGGAAGCCAAGGCCCCCAGACTGGGACGACCAGGGGGAATCAGAATACTATTCACTGAGATGAGGAACAGAGGAAGAGGGGACGATTTGCAGGAGAGGCTATCAGGCTGGGCTATGTGGAGTCTGAGTTGCCTATAGGAAATTCAAGGAGGCAAATTGTAAATGGAGCTCTGAAGCTTACGAGAAAGATGCAGACTAGAGCTACAGATTTAGGAGCTCAAACCACATTTTACCTCTCACAATGTTCTTTGCTAACTTCCCTCTGTATTAAGTATTAATTCAGGGGTTAAGCGACTGACTCTTGGTTTTGGTTCAGGTCGTGATCTCAGGATCGTGAGATCGAGCCCCGCATGGGGCTCTGTGCTCAGCGTGGAGTCGGCTTGAGATTCTCCCCCTTTGCCCCTCCCCCCGCTTGCACTCTCTCCCACTCTCTCCCTCTCAAATAAATAAAATCTTTAAAAAAGTTAATTCAACAAATATTTATTGCGTCCTGCTAGTTGCCAGGCACTGTGCTAGATATAGGATTCTGTTTGATGCAAATTAATAAAAATAAACAAACAAAAACAAACAAACAAAACCAGTTTGACTTACTGCATGAAAGATTAACACAATCTGATTTGACCAAATCTTATATATTTGGCTTAGCAATTAAAAGTCTTGAAGAATTATTTAGACCTGATTGTTATAATCCCCATTACTCACAGAGCAATGCGGTAAAAAGAAACAATGTAGCATAAATGATGTTTTGGTTTACTTTAGAAACCACGATAAATAATGGGTGAAATCATTTATCCAACCATATCATTTATTCAGTCAGCTGTCTTCTTCCACATAAATACATTAGACAGTCTTAAACTGAAGAAAATTCAAGCTACTCCCAACAAACGGTTGTACTGTGGTAGACACAAGAGTCTCTAAAATGAAAGAAAGCTTGATTTATTTTAACATAGCCAATTGTTTTCCTTGGTTTCTTTTTATGGGTGGTCATTTGATGAGATTAGAGTTTAGAAGCATAAGCTACTTTTCAGATAGTCATTTTCCAAGGTAAGTTTAATGCTGGGAGAATACGGATGATTATTACAAAAAACAGGGAGAAAGTTAATTGTGGGCAAAATTCAAGAATGAATTGCTGCTGGTTTTAGATGTCAAACTGGTTTTTCACATGGACACAAACTCAGAAAATGTACAGAAGAAAAGTAATAAAGATGGGTACCTTGGGAAAAAAGTTTACATGCTTGAAAGAAAGAGTATCCAACTCCCACTGCAGAAAAAAAGTGTAATGCCATTAAATAAGAATACTGTAAGGTTTTTTCCTCTTTGTCTTCACAGCAACCCTTTCAAGTCACTAGGCATTATTGGTCCTATTTTACAAACAAGGAAACTAGGCTAAAAGAGGTTAAGTGAACTGCCCCAGGTCACACAGCCGATAAACAGAGCCAGACATCTAACTGTGCCCTGTCCTCTGCTAAGGAATATAAACCTATCCTATTTTTATTCCCATAGCTGTGGCTCTGTAGCCCTTTATTGGTTTTTTGGGTTGTTTTATTCTTTTGCCCTGTATCTTCTTAGTCAATATTCTTCACTTACGGCACCGTTCATAGTTTCATTTGTGAGTATATTTTTATATTTAATAACTATTAACTACATAACTTCTAGCGTCCTAGCTGAGTGACATGCTTTCGTCACCTCATTTTCATATGATCCATGCGGGGACTTGACCGAGGTTTTTATGCTCCTTATGCTTGATTCAAGCTTTCTCCGAATTTCAAAGCACTTCCCATATATTAATGAGGTCTCTGATCCTTCAGATCAGACAGACAAAATTTAGTTCCATGTTCACCCGTTCAACTAACTTAGGGCCCCAAAGGTCAAATTACTCTCCCCTAAGAGGCCCTGGCCCCAGAGGCAGCTCAAGGGAAACTTTGGGCAACAGAATCATCTTACTTCCAGATTAGTTCACCACCACAGTCAGGATAGCTATTTTATCCTACAGAACGTAGAAAGGAAATGGATATCATATGGTTAAAACTAGTCTACAAAGATTAAAACCAGAAAATGGACTCTAACTGTTAATTACTAGCAAAATTACTCTGTTTACCTGCACTTACTTAGAAAAGGCAATCCATTCTATTACCGAAGCCATTCACTTACTAGAAGCTAATAAGAACCAAGTAATAATCTATCCACGTAAGTAGTAAATATGTGTGTGCATATGCACACGCATACCCGTGTGTACCAGATTCATATGCTTTCCTCCACCTGCAGAAGAAAGGGGTGGGCTTGATGCCTGTAAAATGTTCACGCTCGTTGCAAAGTTGGGCCATTCAGTCCAGACTGTCCTCATTCTGTACTACACTACGTTACTATGTTTTACTGTCATACAATAATCTTGACCATGAGTCCTGCCTTGTGCAACAGAGTGTAAACGTGACCAAAGATGCTTAAATAAAATTTCAATTTATCAGGACTGAAGAATGCGTTCAGTATTTACATCAAGAGTAACAGACAGCAGCAGGAAAAGAAGAGTGAACGTAAGATACTTTACCATGTTTAGGTGAAAACAATGATGCTCTAGATCTCATCAAATTGTCAGAAGCAGGTACCACAAACTGGACTGGCTTCACATGCCTGTCCGTCAGGTTCTTGAAACCGGCTTGTTGGTTCTCAAACACACTTCGGATGTGTTCAAGCTTCAGTTGTACAGTCTGCATTTGAACCTGCAGGTTGCACGAGACTTCTGTGAAATACTTTCTGAATTGAGGTCATTACAAATCTTATGACATCTCTCAGACCCAGACGGTCAAAAAATTAATTTAGAGTTTAAAATAGAACTAGAAAAAATTAGGAAAGCAACAGAAAACAGATGGATGCACTACCTTCACATGGTCATAAAACCAGAAGATCTCAACCAAAACAACTCAAAGAAATTGATCAAGCAGTCATGAAATAGGTCACTGTCTAAAGTGCGTTACCCATCATGGCTGGAAGGAGTAAGGGCTGGAAAAGGAGGCACGTTTAGCACAAGAAAGCCACCAGTTAAGCACTGTCAGAGCAGTGTGTGATGGGTTATCCTGCAGGATGTTCTACAGTTCTCTGTGTGGTATAAAAAGCTCCTCCTAGACCCTCCTAGATGATTTGAGGCAGTTAGAGATTCGCTTGGTTGCTTCCAGAGAAATCACTTGGTTGTTGTGGCCACGTTTCTGATTTTCTGGGGTGTCCCCTAAGATCTGCAGCTAAGCATGGTTTTAGATCCTCTTCCAAACTTAAGAGTCAACTACACATTTTGGCAACAAATAGCATCACAAAATCTCTTAACGACAACGTAGTGAGAGTGCTTCATGACATCTCCAACAGAGTGGTCTGCAGTAACCCGTAGGTCTCTACCTTGTTAATACCAACGTCTGCTTGCACCCTGCCCCCAAGAAGCCCCAGATCATTTCTTTATCCCTTCAATCTCAAACTCAGTAGGAAAGCCAGATGTGTGTCCACACAGCATCTGTTGGTAGTAACTGCAGCAGAAAGACAAGACATTTGGAGTAGAATGCTCTTGACAAGGGCCCAGTATTGTCCTAAGATAGCTTTAGCCCCTTCTCTAAGGATGCACAGAACGATGTATATGTAAGAACTCCTAGTATGTGAAAAGAGTTGAAAAATAATGGCATCACAGCTCAAAGAGGATTTATTCTTCATTATATAGCAAGCATAAAGCCTTGGGATGCTTTTTTTTTTAAAAGTCTATTTATTTTTAAGTAATCTCTACACCCAACGTGGGGCTCAGACTGGGGACCCCGAGATCAGGAGTCACATGCTCTACCAACTGAGCCAGCATGACGCTTCAAGCCTTTGTATTCTCTGAGGCTTACCAGTGGTACTAATATCATGCCTCATCCTTAAGAGAAGCATGTAACCGCAATTTGACATAAAGTCAGCTGTGAAGTAGTAAAACTATTGCCAACACTACTAGAATTACAGTTTTAAAACCATTTGTTCATTTGAAAAAAAAAAAAAACACCTCTTACCTTGAGTTCAGGAGATAAAATTACATCAAATTCATACTGTAGGGTATCAGGATCATAATTTATAAAGGGCAAAGCCATCTCAAGGAAGTTTTCAATGTCTCGGAGGGCTTTCTGAGCATCTTCTTTAGACTGAAACTTATCTATTTCCTGATTAGCTAGAAGGCATTCTCCTTCATCACAGCACTGACGAGCCTGATGAGCAAATCACACAGACACACACACACACAAAACCCATGAATGAATAAATAGAAATATATTTGTCCTTTAGGAGTGTTTACCAGCCCTGGCTTCTGTGAATCAGAGTTGTTTTCAGAGCTGTTAAAAATAAAGATATCTGGGTTCTGCCCCCAGAAATTCCGATTCAGTAGCTCTGGGCCCTAAGCCAGGCATTTCAATTTCTGCAGAGCTTCACAGGTATTTCTGAAGCACAGCCAAGGCTGGGAAGCACTGTACTTGTTTCATAACAAGGAATTCATTCTGCAGTGAAGAGTCTGACCATTCTCTCAACACTAAGACTTCAGCTGCATGCTATTTTTTCCCCAAATCAATAAGTGAAATATGAAATGCCTCGCAAAACATAAAGTGTGATATAAATGTGTAGTGACTGTCAAGGACAAGGATAAAAGTTTCCCTGCCAAAGAAGGAGATGTACAGATTAAAATGTTCATGTTCAGATATGACGTCTGTAAATGATATCCTCATTTGACATTCCACTTCCAAGGCCAGCTCTTCTCTTCACTGCCTAATTCTGAAAGGGGTCAGACCGCCAAGCCATGGAGCACTATCTTCCCGTCACTGTTGAATTTCTTATTGCGGTAACTATGAAGTGTGAGAGGAGTTTCTGGCTTTAGCAAAATGCCTCTAGGGCTTTGAAAAGTATGCTGCCTGCAAACTATCACCAGAGGAGAGGATTCAGAGATGTACCCGAAACCGAAAGGAAGCCATCCCAACCAGAAGCCAAAACTCTTACAATACTTGACTCACCACGAGTACTGCAAAGGTACGTGGATTAAATGAATGTCATCAGAGCCAATCCTTCAACGTCTTACAAATATAATTCCAAAGCTCTCCCAGACAGACCTTTACCCTGTAACCTCTAAGAAAAAAAAATGATCTTCTTGCTCAGACACTACCTGCTGTAGGAGTTTGTGCATTTTGAAGATCCTGCTGAGTTGTATCCTTTTGGCTTTGATCTCATTAACCAAAATATCAGAAAGGTAACGTAGTTCATTGCACCTCTGGCAGATCAAATCAAGGGCATAATGGTGATTTGCAGCAAGTCTGTGTCCGTGTAATATCACAAACCGGGCCTTTGCTAACAGATCCTAATTTTAAGAAAGAAGTAAGACAAGAACTGTATGATATCTGTTCAAATAGAGAAGAAACAAGAAAGTAATTGTGAAGCAAATTGGTTTAGCAAGGCACAGAGAGTGCCAAAAATACGATTTGATGTCATACTTCTGCGGGCTCTAAGAAAGCTTCCAGTCACAGTCATTAGTTACTGCAGTGACGCCATCAGAAACATACGTATTTCTGGCACCAGAAACAGAAAATTAACGAGCCCGCTCAGAGTGTGGATGAGGTTTGCTTCTCCTGGTATGTACAGATTTAGAACAGAACTGCATCTATCCAATGAGGTACACGGGGGCCAAAGGAAAGCTAACGGATTTCATACCATCTCAGCCTTGGAAATCTCATTAGTCATCATCTACCTGACTACTTTACATACCTGAAGTGAACACCACCGGGTCTCCAAGTCAAAGGGGATCTTAGTGGCCTTGCCCCCACTCTATCAACTACTGGCATCCCCCCTCCCACCCTGGTCCCCAACTTGCTCCCGACATAGTGACTGAAATAAGTAGGTGGTCGGGAGTATCTGTCAAGGTAAAATAAGAAAAACTGAAACCCATAATGATAAAGTGACTAGCCTACCTAGCTGGCGGGAAACCCAGGGTTAAAACAGGGAGTTTTTTTCTTCTTTTTTTAAATGGGTACAGTTTCGGGGCGCCTGGGTGGCTCAGTCGGTTAAGCGGCTGCCTTCGGCTCAGGTCATGATCCCAGGGTCCTGGGATCGAGCCCCGCATCCGGCTCCCTGATCAGCGGGGAGCCTGCTTCTCCCTCTCCCTCTGCCTGCCTCTCTGCGTACTTGTTCTCTCTATCTCTCTGTCAAATAAATAAAAATAAAATCTTTAAATGGGTACAGTTTCAGATTTGCAAAATGAAAAATTTCGTTCTGGCAATCTGTTGCACAACAATGTGACTATAGTTAACACTACTGAACTGTATACTTAAAAATGGTTAAGAGGGGGAGCACCTGGGTGGCTCAGTTGGTGAAGCACCCGACTCTTGATTTTGGCTCAGGTCATAGTCTCAGGGTCCTGAGATCAAGGCCCGCATCAGGCTCTGTGCTGAGCGTGGAACCTGCTTGAGATTCCCTCTCTCTTCCCCTCTGCCCCTCCTCCCCCAGTTCATGCTCACTTTCTCTCCCTCCCACTTTTTCTCTCTCAAAAAAATAATGAAAAAAATGGTTATGATAGTAAATTTCATGTTATGTGGGGTTTTTTTTACCACAATTAAAACTAAAAAAAAATTAAAAACAAACAAATAAAAACCTCAAAGTCCCCTCATTTCCAAGCCAATTTGCCTTCTCTTTCTAGTATGCCACAGAGATTTATAAACTGCCCCACAGTCACAACAACCTACAAGCATAATTCTAGAACTGGTCACCACAACTGTGGTCTCTCAAATTTCACTTTTAGATGCTTACGGTATACCCATGAATCTATTTGTTTGCTGGGAATGCACCTTAAAAAACAATGGCCTTGCTGTCACATATAAGACAAAAGAGCAAAGCTAGTTTGTTAACTATTAAAACTATGAGTCCAAGCCTTTAAGACCAGCAAAATGATAATTGTTGGCTCTTTTGATTACTTATTATCTAATCACCTATCCCAGGTACTGTGCTAAGTGTTTTGCCTACAACATCTAAAAGAATCCTCATAATCATTCTGCAAAGTAAGTCACTTTATCCCCAATTTATAGATGAAGACATTAAGGCTTAGAAAATTTAATTTACCCAAGGTCACACAGCTAGTAAGACTAAGCAGATTTATCTGTCTGAATCTATGTTTGCTTCAACTGCACATCCACATGATGGATATTTAAGGAATTAAGCTCTTGTATATTTCCATCATTTCCAAGTACCAAATAGCATTCTTTATTTTAAGATTTTATTATTTACTTGAGAGAGAGAGAGCACGAGCAGGGGTAGGGGGAGAGAGAGAGAGGGAGAAGCAGACTCCCCAGTGAGCAGGGAGCCCGACATGGGGCTCAATCCCGGGACCATGAGATCCTGACCTGAGCCGAAGGCAGACGCTTCACTGACTGAGCCACCCAGGTGCCCCCCTCAAATAGCATTCTTGATAAGACAGTTTCTAGCTTCTTCAAAATGATTTACACCTTTGTTCCTAATGGTGGGCCTGAAACCATTCACATCATCATCTCAGAAGCCACCTGTTACAACTACATGACTTGTCTGGCTCACATTGATCAGAAAAGAATACAGACCAGTATTATTAAACCAATTATACAGACTGTTGCTATGAAAGGTGGCCCATAAGGGTTGGTACTACTGAAAACTATCAAAATGTAACTATTAGAACAGTGAACATCTGAGATGTAATCTTACCTGAGAATTTCCATCTAAGTTTTCCAACTTCTTTATTTTTTGTTTTACTTGACCTATGTTCCCTGTTACGTCTGCCAACTCTGCTTGTTGGTTTAACATAAGTTCGACTTCACTCACAAGCTATAAACAGGAAAAAAAAAAAAAACAAGTCTTAAAAGCATACAAGGTATTAGGCATTTTCCCTTAATCCAGTTTGATAGGAAATGCTATTTAAAAAAATGCAACATGGAAAAATGGCACATGTGGAGAATACTTTGTTATTTTATTCCTAGAAATTGATATACTCTATTAAAATCTAACCTCCTAGATCTCAGTGTGTGCTTATGATATATAAGATATCACTATGTACATAGGCTGGCAGGTATATGCGGACATGTACAGAAGCATATGCATGAGTATATACTTGCATATTATATTCCCAGGCTCTGTGGTCAGTGGTCCTCGGAACAAAGACCCTCTAGTAGTAATGAGCATACCTGGAACCCAGAAAAAGAAACCAGGGCTCCTCAGGCAAATGGCTGGTTCCCGGGCTAAGGCAGAGTAGGTACAAGATGAGCTTGGGATATCTCTTTATGCCAGAAAGTAAAGAAGTGATAACAACAGAAAAAGTCTGGACATGTCACAAGGACACAGTAGTCAGTCTGAAACACCAAAATAGTTAAGAACAGCAAAGAATTATAAACCATTACATAACTAGGAATTAATGAACCCCAAAATCAGATAAATAAAGAAACAGGGAGAAGGGAAGACTCTTGCACCCAGCAGCACGCCTATGGGAACTGGGAAATATGGAGGGAACAATGGAGTTGGAAAGTAAAGACTGGTTGAAGCAAGCATCATAGTAAAGACTGGTTGAAGCAAGAATCACTAATTGATGCTAAACCTATGAAGAAATTTTGATAAGCAGCAAGATGTTTGCATGACCTTAAATTTTCTCCCCACCCATTTCCTACTAGTTACACGTGGGAGGAAAGTAATAATACAGTGGAGAACTGGGTAATCAGAGTGCACATCAACAATGAGGGGCAGGTGGACCTCACTTACCACCAGATGCGATACCCTCAGAAGAACACATCACTTATATAGTATGCTTGCTGGGTACACAAAGATTAATCTAATCGTGAGAAAATGTCAGACAAATGGAAAATGAAGAGCATCTTATGTGAAAAAAGAACTGGATTCTTCAAAAATGGCAGTGTCATAAAAGACAAAGAAAGGCTATGGAAATCTTCTAGACTAAAAGTGACTAGACATGACAACTTATGCAATACCCAACCCTCTAAGGCTGAATCCTGTACTGGCGGGGGAAGAAATGATAGAAATGACATTATTGAATCAATTGATAAAACTGGAATACCAACGGTAGGTCATAGAAAGTGCTGCATCATTGTTAACTGTACTAAATTTGCTAACCGTACTGTGGTTATGCAAGAGGATATTCCTATCCTGTATATTCAGAAATATTTCAAGTTTGAGAATATTCAAACTTTTCTGTATGGCTGGAATTTACAAATAAGATTTTTTTAAAGTTAAGTTCCTACATATATATAGAACCTATTTGCAGGTGACCATGAGACACAGATCACATCAGTGAAATTCCAATCCAAGGTCAACGACAACAACACTGATTAGAGGCAACAATGATTTGAAGAAACAAAATAGCTACAGGACAAGAATTTTGTCTGGGTACAAATTAACATATAAGTAGAGGCCCAATGGGTGTGTTTGGGAAGAGCGTGACTTTTGCATGTATTCGGTTGGGGAGGAGGGAAAGATACAAATACCTGGAAGGCCCGAGAGCAACTTGGCCTACTCTTTCCTTAAGGAAGGTTTCACAGAGAGCACCGCAGTCCCAAATCTGCTGGCATCACAGAAGGCAAAGGGCTGGCAGGACCTGAGCCCCGTGTCCAGAACAAATGAAATACCAAGCATGTGAGAAAGTCATGGGTGGAAAACAGGCTGGCCACATGCGAGAGAGAAAAGCAGTGAGTTTTCCTTGGACCTCCTGGTAAAGTACTATGATAGAGACTGTGAGGAGCCTGACCATGTGTGATGTATTTTCCAGAAGCATCCAACTAGAAGGTACTTTTTTGTAACCTTTAAAATAATGTATAATTAGGGCGCCTGGGTGGCTCAGTTGGTTAAGCGACTGCCTTCGGCTCAGGTCATGATCCTGCAGTCCCTGGATCGAGTCCCGCATCGGGCTCCTTGCTCGGCAGGGAGTCTGCTTCTCCCTCTGACCCTCCCCCCTCTCATGTGCTCTCTCTCATTCTCTCTCTCAAATAAATAAATAAAATCTTTAAAAAAAATAAAAATAAAGGGGCGCCTGAGTGGCTCAGTCGGTTAAGCGTCTGCCTTCGGCTCGGGTCATGATCCCGGGGTCCCGGGATCGAGTCCCGCATCGGGCTCCTTGCTCCGCGGGAAGCCTGCTTCTCCCTCTCCCACTCCCCCTGCTTGTGTTCCCTCTCTGACTGTGTCTCTCTCTGTCAAAAAAATAAATAAAATCTTAAAAAAATAAATAAATAAATAAATAAATAAATATAAAAATAAAAATAAAAATAAAATAAAATAAAATAATGTATAATTAGACACGATGCCGCTTCATACATCAGGCTTTTCATAGAAATAAATTACTGGATCCAAAAAAAAAATGTTTTTGTTACATCGTATTAAATATAGTCAGTATAGGTATATGGTATTAAAAAAAAAATCAGGAAGGAAGTGGGTATTATTTCCTTGGAAAGCTGAAAGGAAATTTCAGGCTGAAAACATTTTATATGTAAAATAAATTACAATAATAAACATCAGGGTGAACGGCAACTTAGTCCTGTCTTATATGTTAGCACTTAAATGCTTTCTTATAGGAAATAAGTAAGCAAGAAAGACAACCTGGGGAGGCAGGTGGGGGGATGGGGTAACTGGGTGATGGGCATTAAGGAGGGCACGTGATGGAGTGAGCACTGGGTGTTATATGCAACTGATGAATCACTAAATTCTACCCTGAAACTAATAATACACTATATGTTAACTAACTGGAATTTAAATAACTTTTTTTTTTTTTTAAAGAAAGACATCTGGGCAGGGTTCACTCACATTTGCCCCCTTTCCATCTCTCTCTGGGTATAAATGGGCATCTTGTGAGACTATATTTCTGATGATCAAGGAGTAAGAACCTCTGGCATAATGAAAAAAAAAATGTTAACTGACCTCTTGAAAATCCTGCTCGAACTTCCACAGTTGCAGATACTGTTCCATTTTTAATTGGTGTTTTTCCCAAAATCCATCAAAAGCTATCTCCATATCATGTACTTGAGTCAGCAATCTTAACAAAGAAAAGTCATTAGAATTCCTTCACAACAACGATTTGTCTTGTAGGTATGTACACAAACTTGGTCTGGACATTAAGAATTACACGCAATGTCAGGGCGCCTGGGTGGCTCAGTTGGTTAAGCAACTGCCTTCGGCTCAGGTCATGATCTTGGAGTCCCAGGATCGAGTCCCATATCGGGCTCCTTGCTCAGCAGGGGGTCTGCTTCTCCCTCTGACCCTCCCCCCTCTCATGTGCTCTCTCTTTCTCATTCTCTCTCTCTCAAATAAATAAATAAAATCTTAAAAAAAAAAAAAAAAAGAATTACAGGCAATGTCAGACACCGTGACACGTGGTCCATGAAGAGACCATTGATGTCCACGGAACCTCTTTTACAAGCAAACTACTCTCTTCCAGGGAAGGTGTTCTCAGGTTCCCAGAGGTCCAGGAATATTTTCCCACTTAACAGATGGCAGCAAATGTATAATTCCCTTTCAAAAGTATAAAATAAGTAACTCCAAACCAAAAGGAGAGTACTCACTTGTTAACAGTCTGCCAGTCACCGTTTACATGGTGACGGTGTTCAAGCCTTGAACCGACAGCGTCTTCAATGCCAGGCACTTCCAGACTTGTGAGGAGGATTTTTCCCTCTTTGGTTACTGCTGTAATATCATTCTGTAAAAAAGCGCGATGGGACGAATTAGCCCGCTAGTCCCCTAATCTGAATGACCTAAAGAGAAGGAAGCATACACCTACAGCACGCAGAAGAGAAACAGCCGTTCTAGAACGGCCTTTACAGAGTATGTCAGTCCCACAGAATCTAAAACCCATGAGGATCTCCAAGAAGTCTCCGCCTGCTGAGATGGATGTTGCAATCAGTATTTTTATAAGATCTTTATGGGCAGAAGTACCTGGTGCTCCATTTGTAGTCTCCTCTTACTGGTAGAAAGTTCTCATTTATTCTATTCTACTAATATTTTTAATATGCTCCAATAAAGCAGAAGTAGCATAATGAAGTCTAGTACACTAGAAAGCATACAGCTAAAATAATATTTAATGCATATTCAAATAGAGTCTGATGCCTTTCCTACTAAGCCTTAATCATTACCAATTAGTGCCTGCCATACGTATGACGTTACTTCACGTTTGGATTAATTAATTCGTCATGAAGCATATGCTTCTTTCTATTCAGAAGGTCTTAACCTTGGTGGGTAGATTCTTCAGGCATCTAAGAGTGATCTATGACTTCCTTCAGGAGATCCAAGGGTCCTCTGAAATGTTAAGCAAAAAATTCGGGCGTACGTGTATTTGGGAACAAGTTTCAGGACACCACCACCAATATGAATAAGAACACAGACATGAAGAGCAAGTACTTATGAAGTACCAGCTATGTGCCAAACACTGTTGTACATACATCACATACTCCATTTCATCCTCACAGCGAACCTACAAGGTATGCATGCATCATCATCATCAACCTCATTGTGCACGTAAGGTAACTCCAACTCAGAGAGAGGGTAAGCAAATTCTCCAATCACACAGCTTAAGAGGGACAGAGCTGTCTTTCTTTGAACAGTTTTACTTTTAGATTATGATTCAAAATTTCAGTTTCTCTCCTCTTCTTAATTTAAAAATGTCACCTCAAAAAAATAAAAAAATAAAATAAAAATGTCACCTCTACATAGAGCTTGTACCTGTGAGTGCCCCCCAGCAAGCCTACTATCCTATGAAGGACATGAATTACTATACAGGTGCTTCTTTAGATCAATCTCTTTTTTTTGTTCAGATCATTCTTAAACTTTCTGGGGAAGGTGAATCTCAAAGTACTTGGTGATTGTCTGAATGGTGACTCAGAATCCTTCATAAGCCAACACTCCAGACAACTGGGCAGGAGGGCAAAATCAACTTGCCATCTAAGGTCTATTGTACAAAACATCAAAAACTAGTACTCTGGGGGCACCTGGCTGGCTCAGTTGGCAAAGCATGCAACTCTTGGTCTCAAGGACATCAGTTCAAGCCCCACGTTGGGTGTGGAGCCTGCTTAAACAAACAAACAAACAAACTAGTACTCTATGGAAAAGAAAGCTTGTAATCATTTAGCAATGTTTGCCTTGGTCACAGGCCCCCTGATTCCTCCTCAAGTTCTCCTTCTCCATTTCACGTTGCACCTGTGGTGGATATTAAACTAGAACACCCGTCTGCCTTTTGATTCTCCAGCTTTCTAAATGAGAGGGCCTTTTGATAAGATAAAGAATACACAATAACAAAGATCACTATGGATTTCTACTTCCGGGGCACTTAAAAACTATTCTATCAACAAATAAAGAACTTCTCAAGAGAAGGCACCATTTGCAAAGGGGACACTTACATTCAACACATCCAGGACGTTCTCCCCTGTTGTCTCCCTATCCACCAATCAGCATGAAAAGGACATACACTGAACACCTTTCTAGGAAAAGAAAGACCATGGATAACTTTTGTTTGTTAACTCTATCAGACATACCTTTAACATGTGATACCTTTCAGCACGAACTGCAAGAATTTCTTCTATTGAAGGAATATCATCTGGTAGTTCTGTCTCAGCCAGTTCGGTTCCAAAGGACTGTAACACCTGAGCCATTTCTTTCACTGTGAGAGCAAAATTTTCTATAGCCTGCAAAGAGCCAGTGATCCTTTTAATTCCATGGAAACTGACAGCGTATCAATACCTGGATCAGTAATTGTGTTTACTTTTATTTAGCTCTGACAACACACATATACTATGACCTCTCCTCTGCTAAGGAAAGTTGGCATTGCCCTTGGCAATCAACTCTAATTTTGCATCTAAGCCTCTACAAAACTAATGTGAGGTTAAGAGTCTTCGTGAATGTCTTTTACCCAAACATCTGTACTTATTTCTTGAACACCATTGAAAACAATTTCTTTTTTTTTTTCAAGTTTCTTTTTTCTAGTAATCTCTACACCCAACATGGGGCTCAAACTCATGACCCCTGAGATCAAGAGTTGCATGCCCCTCCAACAGAGCCAGCCCGGCGGCCCTGAAAACAATTTCTTAAAGATGCCATGTACTGAGAAATTTGTTTTCAGCCTTTGTTTAGGCCTATCCTATTAAACTCTGCAAGTGTAAAATTGCTTTATACTAACTTTACTTCTGAAGAGATGAGAACATCAAAGCCACTTGACATTCCTTTATTATAACTTATGAGCAAGCATTAACATTCCAAACACAGCAAAGGACAAAGGTGATGGGGTAACAAACTGGTCACAACAATTCATTCAGGCAGAAGATTTGAAATTGTGATCCCAAAAGCTCTGTTGCCCTAAAATGTCAAGTAAGGTTGTGTTGTTGATTGTTTCCAAAATTAGTGACTCAGGAAAAAAAAGGGCAACATGTAGAGACCATATAAACCCTCTGTTTCCCATGCAGCTCAAGGTTATCTGCTCTTTTATTTACAGTTTCATAGGTAATTAAAGGCTAGACACCACTAACTTTGACAATACACTTCCATACGAGTGAACAGAACTGCTGAATGACAAATAAAGATGAGGAAAAAAGAATCCTGATTTAATTAGATATCATTTCCTTCAGAAGCGTTCCCTAATCTCTGGGATTTGGAGTAAAGATTCTTATACTATAAACTCACACCTTGAGGCATGGGGCCCTTGCTTATTTGTAAATTTCTAGAACAGAAGGAATCTCTGCTATAAATCTGTCTCAAAAGCATCACTATAATGAGATTAATAATATTACTCACATTTTTGAGGGCTTATCTCATTTGATCTTCCCAATATCCTTCTGAGCTAAAGTACTATTATTTCCACTTTATAATTGGGTAAACTGAGAATCAGAGAGGTTCTATAACTTGTGCCAGGTTGTATAGCTAACAATAGCAGTGCCACGATTTGAACCCAAACCCTTTGTTTCTTCAAGTTACTACATGGCCACAGGAGGGGGTGGGCAGAGCATCATCTCCTTATTCCCTAAGCCTTTCCTTCAATTGCCATCCTCAGTGACTCTTCATCATTTCTAGATTATTCCCTATGGAAGAAAATCAAGATGTTGAATTATATGTTTTTGAAAAATGGGAGCCCCAGAAATCTGTTTTTCCCCAAGAGGAGAAAATTCTAGAACTAGATTTAAAGGTGAATATGAACTATAGGCTCTACAGTAAGGGCAAAAGCAACATACATTTCTGAAGATGATCCATTCACTGTGGCAGTACTGCAAGGTGCCGCCTAACTCAGGGGTTAATTGCTTGTCATCAATGTATGTCAGCAAATCACTAACTGAGCTCAGCATAACCACCTATATAAATAAGCAAGAAAGACACTGTTAACTGCCCTTCATGGCATCCCTCCATTCAACTGTACAATGAACTTTAGCATTCATTAGCACAAAGTTATCTTGTATAAATGGTTCCAACAGTTCTCTCCTGTACATCCCCCCACAGACGTATGCACTACTTTAAGTAATCACAGTTTTCATTTACAAAACATTTCTCTGTAAAGCAAAATTAATCTCCATAGAAACCCAAAGGCCTAATTCTCCTTGATCTAAAATTTTGCACCTTCTGAAAGAATGTTACGCCTACACCAAAGTAAAAGGGCTTTAATGTGGTAAGTTAGAACTTAGGAGGAGGGACTAATCTTGGCAAAAGTATCATAATTTATGAGGACTCTATTCCTGACCCTAAAAACGTATAAAAATAGCTTAAAAAAAAAAAGATCATAGTACTATGAACTAGCTCAGGATGTAAGTTCATGGGAGTCAAATACATAAAACACACACTCAATTTTTTTTTCTAAAAATAAAATGTCCTGATTTTATATACACACATGCACGCATATACACACACACATGTAACGTATGTGACATAGATCTTTTTCAAAAGGAATTGCTTGTTACAAACTGATTAGACTATTCCTTTATTTTAACAACAGAAGCAGAAGACTTTTAGGCGTTTCAAATTTATAGTTTGGGAAGACAAATTCTTTTTCTTTTAAATGCTCTGTGAGCACAGGTAAAACATCAACAGCATGGTACAAAGTCTTCATGAGAACTAAAGAAAGAAAACATTTAAATAATATACTCTTACTGGTAATTTGAGCATGAAGTCTTCCTGGCTAAATCGAAATCCAATGTCTGTGAAAGTTCGCTGAAGAAAACTGGTAGGACGCAGAACCAAAACCAAGTGCAAGTTCCCAGGAAAGGAAACCTGCAGAAAGAAGAAACACAGGAAAGAAAGAAAAAATTGTCAAAACATGCACTCAACTGAGCACGTAGCAGAAAATATGCAATTAAAGGAAATGACTTTGAAAGTAATAAAGGCCACTAAAAGGACAAAACTTTAAAAATGGATATTGATAGAATCTAAAAACACGGAAACAGAAATAAAACTAGTGTAAGGTCATCAGATCAGACCCTCGCAACGTCCACGGCATGGAATTTTCTCACACTACAGTAAATCCCAAGTTACAAAGAATTCTACCCTTGAACTTCATTTTAAAGTTAGTCATTTGCACTTGAACTGCATTTATTCCCTGGGAAACAGAATTAGGAGGCAGGCTCCTGGGATAACCCTAAAAGCCAAAGGGAGCTTCAACATTGTGTACCTGCACTAAACGGTGGAAGAAACCTGTTCTGTGGAATCCTATTTTTATTTTCATCCAAGCAACATTCACTGAGTATCATCTACGTGTCCGCTCCATGTAGTTAAGTGCACGCACTGTTAGCATTCAGTGTGCCCAAATTAATAAGATGTAGTCCCTCCCCAGCTTGCAAGAAAATGACAGTCTAATAGTGCAGTCCATCAGTAACTGTTAACTCTATAACCCAAGTTGATAAGTGAAACAAAGGAATTATAGAATAATATGCAACAGGAAGTGGTAGCACAGAGCATCCTAGACCTAGAAAGGTCAAAATGGTCTCTTTGAAGCATAAAAAGGAATTAACTGGATCAGAATTTCATTCCGGAGCACCAATGTTTCCCCCAGTTTCTAGAATACTGACAGGCAGTAGGTGGTCAAGGCATAATTGCTACAAGGAAAGCACTAGGTAAAATTAGTGAGAGAGAGAATAGTGTGGCCCAATATTAATAATAAACCACCACATATCAAATGCTTACTGTGTCAAGTATTTTGCCAACATTATCATAGAGCCTCTTCATAATAATCCTGTGAAGTAGTTAGGCCATCCTCTCTTACAAATAAAGTGAGGCTCAGAGACTTTAAGAATATAACTTGCCCCAGCTGGTGAGGTCTTAATCTGCACCCGAGTCTGCTCTTAATCACTGTGCACTGCCCCATCTCTTCAAGAGGTCCCAGTCAGGAAAGGTACAGGAAAATGATGCAGGGGAGTGTGGCAATGGGAGGTGGTATTAGAAAGATGGGCAGGAGCCAGATCAGGAAAGACCTTGGATTTTTCCCTGGGGGAAAGGGGAAACTCTAAGAGGTTTTAGGCAGCAGAGCAAGAGAATCAGATCTGCATTTTAGAAGGATCACTTTGGCTTTAGGAAAGGACTGGATTTGGACAAGAGTGGAAACAGCCAGATGAGCTAGGAGGCCGGTCCAGTAATCCAGACCAGGGTGGATGAGTTTAGGAGGTGCAATCTGCAAGACATGATGACAGAATGTGTCTGATAAGAAAGGAGAGACTGGGCCAGTCAATAACCAATTGCTCGAGTAATGGGGTGCATGGCATGACCCTCGCTGACATGGGGAATGCAGGAGAAGCAGGTTTTTTAAGTTTATTAATTTTTTTTTTTTTTTAGTAATCTCTGCACCCAACATGGGGCTCAAACTCACAACCTTGAGGATCAAGAGTCGCATGCTCTTCCAACTGAGCCAGCCCGGCGCGCCAGGAGAAGCAGGTTATAAGGAGGGGGACAAGATACTGATTCCCCATTCCTGGACACATGGGGCTGGAAGGGTCAGCAGGACATCCAGATGATGTCCATCAGACAGACGTGTGGACAAGTCCAGAGGGAAAGAAGTCTGGCCTGGGAATGTTGAGCTGGAAGTCATCAGCCCCCAGACAGCGTATTAAAGCAGAACAAAGACAAACATGACAAAAATGCTTAAAATAGAGCCATCTTTCAGGCATGCTGCAATATTAATAACGGAACAAAACTATAAAACAAAAATTAATAAGATACGGTGGAGACAGGGTTATATGGGAACTCTGCACTTTCTGTGCTCGATTTGCTGTGACCCTAAACCTGCTCTAAAAAATAAAATCTCGTAACAAAGAGTAACTTTCACTCAGGTATAAGACCTAGACTCTCGGGTAAAACACATTTGAAACTGGGGATTTTGGGAGGGGTGCCTGGGTGGCTCAGTCGGTTAAGCCTCTGACTCTTGATTTCAGCTCAGGTCTTGGGACTGCGCTCCGTGTCGGGCTCCGCACTCAGCACAGAGTCTGCTTCTCTCCTTCTCCCTCTCCCTCTGCCCCTCCTCCTGCTCTCTCTAAAATAAATAAATAAATCTTTAAAAAAAAAAACTGGGGAGGGGCGCCTGGGTGGCTCAGTCATTAGGCGTCTGCCTTCAGCTCAGGTCATGATCCCAGGGTCCTGGGATCGAGCCCCGCATCGGGCTCCCTGCTTGGCGGGGAGCCTGCTTCTCCCTCTGCCTCTCTCCCTGCTTGTGCTCTCTCTCTCTGTCAAATAAATAAATAAAATATTTTTTAAAAAATAAAAATAAATTGGGGATTTTTTTCTCTCCAAAAAAAAAAAAAAAACCAGGGGGGCGCCTGGGTGACTCCATCAGATAAGTATCTGACTCTTGATTTCTGCTCAGGTCATGATCTCAGGGTCCTGGGATCAAGCCATGTGTTGGGCTGTGCACAGAGTCTGCTTGGGATTCTCACTCCTTCTCCCTCTGCCCCTCCCGCTTGTGCACTCTCTCATTCTCTCAAATAGATAAAATCTTCTTTAAAAATTTTAAAAATTAAAAAAAATTCAATTTGAGGGTGCCTGGCTGGCTCAGTCAGTGGAGCATGGGACTCTTGAGCTCAGTGCTGTGAGTTCAAGCCCCACGTTGGATGTAGAGATTACTTAAAAAATCTTTAGGGGCGCCTTGGGAGGCTCAGCCGTTTAAGTGTCTGCCTCTGGCTTGGGTCATGATCCTGAAGTCCTAGGATCAAGCCCTGCATCAGGCTCCCTGCTCAGCAGGGAGTTTGCTTCTCCCTCTGCCCCTCACCCCACTCGTGTTCTCTCTCTCTCTCTAAAATAAATAAATAAAATCTTTAAATTCAATTTGAGACGGTAATAAAACAACAACAGTTAAGTGGCAATGAGAACCACAGCAGGCAAGAGGGCTGTGAGACTCACAAATAGGTGAAAGAGGTTAAAATCAAATCAAATTAATCAGTGATTCTAAATAGACACAAATGGTACAACTCATTACTCCCCCAGATGGCCATGTGTGTGCTACCCTCTCCCTTCATGAGAAACCTTTTCCCCTCTGCTGTATACTAAATGGTTATGTCCCTCAAAATTCATGTTGAAACCTAGCCCTCAGTGTGAGGGTATTAGGAGGTGAGGCATTTGGGAGGTGATTAGGTCATCAGGGCGGAGCGAGCATAAGGGCGTAAGTGTCATAAAAGAGACCCCAAGGGCACCTGGGTGGCTCAGCCATTAAGCGTCTGCCTTTGGTTCAGGTCGTTGATCCCAGGGTCCTGGGATCGAGCCCCGTGTTGGGCTCCCTGCTCCACGGGAAGCCTGCTTCTCCCTCTCCCACTCCCCCTGCTTGTGTTCCCTCTCTCGCTGGGTCTCTCTCTGTCAAATAAATAAATAAAATCTTAAAAAAAAAGAGAGAGACCCCAGAGAGACCCCTCACCCCTTCTGCCACGTGAAGACGCAGAGAAAAGACAGCCGTGTCTGAACCAGAAAGCAGGCTCTCACCAGATACCGAATCTGCCAGCACCCTGATCTTGGACTTCCAGCCTCCACAGCTGTGAGAAATAAATACCTGTTGTTTATAAGCCAGGCTATGCTATTCTGTTACTGCAGCCCAAACGGACTGAGATAGCCTCTTATTAGTGTTAATATGGGTTCCAAATGAGAACTGCCATCTTTCTACCTGACCTTGCCCTCCCAAGGCACCTCACCGTGATTAGCAGTGGGATGAAAAGCTGATGTAAGGAGGACCCAAGTCCCACCCTGGGATTATTCAAACTGGTGCTGCCGGAGGAAAACTTGGAGGGGGCAGTTCCAGAACTGCTGGCGGCCACAAGCCCTGCAGCAAGAGGAAGCTTATCTCAAAGAACACAGCTAACATGTAAAGAGAACCAGAAGTAGAGACAGAGAGCCCCAATGGGATATATAACCTACCCTATAGTATGTACATAATGTGTATTTTATTTTATGCTAAACAGGGTACATACGTCCTATAGTTATTGTAGGGCTAAAAATAAACAATGAATATAAAGGCATCTGTAAACCCTAAAAAAATAAGAGCATTTTTAAATTTTACCTTGGATTCTTGGATCTAAAAGCAAGTGGGTTTAGGTAGAAAACTTGTGGAATATCGATAAAGGCTTGCTGATGGGGAGACTCTGACAGACTTGTAAGAACTCTGGACCTATTTTTAGATTGAGAGCATAGATTCTACTTCTATCCCATTCACTTTAGGAGTGAAGCCTTTCCTTCTTCTTCAAATAGGTAGATTCCCAGAATCATTATGATACTTAACCTGTCTTGACCCAGCTTGCCTTTTCACTTTTTTTTTCTCTTAAATGAAATTGAAAGCACCCTACCTTTGCCAACACTTCAAGCAAAATTTGTTTTATTCTTTCATGGACTCTAGGTTGACCTGATCTCATCATCTTTTTCTGACTTTCCTTAACATTCATATTCTCTGGTATCACATAGGAAATCTCTAGATGCAAGGCCCTAGGGCTGACCAACTTAAAGCCTGGAATACTCCCCCACCTCCCAAATTGTCAGGGGGTACAGAGCAAAAAAGCAGGGTGAGGATACTATTAGAAACACAGAAGGCCATGTGGCAACTCTCTGCCCTAAGGTAAGGCCCTGGTCTCCAGCTTGCCATTCCTAGGAGAGCAACGCTGTCCCAGCAGCTAGGTCCAAGGACAACACAGGAAGGAACAAAGTTGAGAGGAGAGAAAAGCAGAAGCACTGCCCACAGAATCCATAGGAAAGCAAGTACAGACAGGGTTTGGGGGTATTCAGCTGCTTATAAGTCAGGGATCTTATGTTAGCTATTTTTTTTTTAACATTTTAACCATTTTATTTTTCAAAGTTATTTATTTTTATTTTACTTACTTTTAAGTTATCTCTTACACCCAACATGGGGCTCAAACTCACGACCCTGATATCAAGAGTCACACGCTCTTCTGACTGAGCCAGTCCGGCACCCCTGTTAGTTGTTTATTAAATCAGGTATTGCTTATAGGGTGCCTGGGTGGCTCAGTCAGTTAAGCATCTGCCTTCGGCTCAGGTCAAGATCTCAGACTCCTGGGATCAAGCCCTGCGTCAGGCTCCCTGCTCAGTGGGGAATCTGCTTCTCCCTCTCCCTCTTCCTCTGTGCCCTCTCTGAAATAAATAAATAAAATCTAAAAAAATCAGTTACTGCCTATATTTGATAAAGTGGTTTATCCCAAACACTGACACCTGTAAAAAAAAAATCCTTCTAAAGATAATTCTACATTCTAATCAGATCATTCTTAAAACTTCCTATTTTATCAGACATTCTCCTTCCTTAATTCCTTCAAAATGCTTAGTGATTTGCTTGTCACAAAAAGCCCATAAAAATTAGCATTTTTAAAGAAAATGTATTTTCAAGGATGAAAACTTCAGTTATTGCCTGTATAATTACATTTACAATGTTTTTCATTATATGATAATTTTAGAATCTTTATTTTGCTACCATGCAGATCTTCCTAGAACACATGTGCTCTGTTAGACTAATAGCTACTCTCAAAATTAATAGCCATTTGGAGCAATAAATACCTTGTAGGCAATAGCTATACAACCACCAAACAGCTGGGTGGCACTCCAACAATTCCATCTGAATGGTCAGTTATGTTTTTTCAGAAAATGAAATCACAAAGTTCAGACCCTGTATATGGTTTCTATCCCTCATGCCCATCAAATCCCACGTGCAAATCAGATATACTGGATTTTTCAATCCCGGTCCCCTTTACTTATCCCAAACCTAAATAGGTGCTTGCCATATTGTGCAGTTACAGCAAATCCACAACCTCACATGAATGACTACTTTTCATAGCTTTCTTTAGCAAAAAAAATGTATATATATGTAGCACAGGGAATATAGAAAATGAGATCGTATAGCATTGTACGGTGACAGATGGTAGCTACACTCATCGGGAGCACAGCATAACCCAAAGAAGCGTCCAACCGCTATGCTATACACCCGAAACTAATGTAACACTGGGTGTCAACTAGACTCAAATACAACATTTTTTAAAGTTTTTTTTTTAAGGGACGCCTGGGTGGCTCAGTCGGTGAAGCAACTGCCTTCGGCTCAGGTCC
>NW_023270175.1:28263643-28458498 GCF_011800145.1 Mirounga leonina
GGACCTGAGCCGAAGGCAGTTGCTTCACCGACTGAGCCACCCAGGCGCCCCAATAAATATTTTTTTAAAGAGTTGTTTCTTTAAGATTTTATTTTTAAGTAATCTCTACATCCACCATGAGGCCCAAACTCATAACCCTGAGATCAAGAGTCACATGCTCTCCCAACTGAGCCAGCCAGGCGTCCCAAATACAGAATTTTTAAAATACAGACACACACACACATTCATATATACTCAGGACCTCTCAAGGCCTTATGGTAGAGGAAAGGAGACTGGCTAGGTGGCCATGGGTGAGAGTACTGCCTTTTATTGAAAGCGCTATTATAAGAATTATGATCATCATGAGCATTATTATGACATTGCGCTAAGTACTTTACATACATTAGGTTCTATTTTAATACTCATTTCACAACTAGAGAAACTGACTGTGGTAGGCAGAATAATGATTCCCCAAAGATGTCTACATCTTAATCCCTGGAACTTATAAATATGTTACTTTATAAGGCAAAAGGGACGTTGTAAATATGATTAAGGATCTTGAGATGGGGAGATAATCCTGGATTATTGGGGTGGGAACAATGTAATCACAAGGATCCTTATTAAACAAAGAGGGAGGCAGGAGAGTCAGAGAAGATGTGACACCAGAAGCAGCGGTCAGTGATGAGGATCATGAGCCAAGGAATATGGGCAGCCTCTAGAAGCTGGAAAAGTCCAGAAAATACGGATTCTCCTCTAGAGCTTCCAGAAGGAACACTGCCCTGCTAATAACACCTTTCTTTTAGCCCAGTGAGACTCATTTTGGACTTCTGATCCCAGAACTGTTAACAGAATATATCTGTGTTGCTACTTTGTAGCTTGGGAGTGGCAGAATGAAGAACCCAGATTCATCTGACTGCAGAGCCAGACTCTTAAACAAGCTATGATTGAAAAATAAAAAGAAGATGAATTTTTTCATTTTAGCTTTCCTTCCTCTGGAGAAACTCCTAATGGACAGAAAAAGTAGCAACAGGAGGAATTTGGAGAAGCATAGCAAAGATGGTATAAGGATCAGGTTCAAGGTCGAGAGTCTAAACCTGAAACCTACAGCAAAGGTGACAAACATGAATGCCTACCATGTGTTAGGGGGACCACGTAAACATGTGAAGTAGGCAGGGCTTAATCAAAAGACAGCCTGAATGAGGTAGAAAATGACAACTCACACTCTCCCTAGATGATGAGAAGTAACAGGAAATGGTGGAGGTTCTGGTGAACTGAAAAGCTCTGGGGCTTGGCGGAGGGAAGGCACTCACTAGTCAGTTTCAGCTAAATGTAAGACAGAAAGTGGGCTTTGCCAAGTCATTGATTTCTCAAAAGAAGCCAGAAATCCAGATTCGCGTGAAACTTCAGGATTTTTAAAGATGGTGAACAAGTTCAACGTTTGTTAAAACAAACCCAACACATGTGCTCGCTTCGGCAGCACATATACTAAAACAAACCAGACACATCCTTGTATTTAGACACATTTGTCTAAACAAAATACATCTTTGGACTACCAATTTGCAACCTCTGAACTAAAGTTTCGAGTATCTGAACATGGGCCAGTATCGATAATATGTACTCCTCTGTGATCGCTGGCTAGGAGAATCCTGAGGGGACAGAGCACTTGAGAAATTTTAACGTGAAAGGCCATAGGGATTTAAGATCGGGTTGCATGTATTCGAGTGTGAGCATACACATAGGTATAGAGAGTGCTTTTTTTCTATATGCAGATATTTGTCTAAAAGTTTCAAGATAATCCATTTTAAAACTAGCGTTTAAATGAACAAACAGCCTACCACCTCCCATAAGGCGTATCCAATGCACCTATCTGACAGCAAAGACCACGCAAGACCATTGAGCTTTTCCATTTCAGTTTGGGGATACTGTATTTCTAAATTCTTTGGTATGCTGCTTTAAGAATCTCTAATCTGTATGGTTATATAAACATGAAAAAGCACTATTTCTATTTTTTCCACAAACTCTACATTTTAAAACTATAAATCGTTTTTGAGAACCTGTCAAAAAAGCAAAGGGATGTGGGCAAAGGTCAGCCTTATTTTGTTTTTATTTTCATAAAAAGAAAAAAGACAGCATGAGAGAGGAAACAGTACTGCTTTTAAAAAGCTTCTTGCAGGCTTTTTTTTTTTTTTTGGAGTTTCAACATGTGACTGCTTAAAGGCACCTCAGTAAAATGAATATGCTGCCCACCTTCACAGGGCTCAGAGCCATTTCTCTAGTCACTGTGCACAGCCCCTCCCCCAGCCCTCCCCCAGCCCTCCCCAGCCCTCCCCAGCCCTCCCCCAGCCCTTCCCAGCCCTCAGTAGCAGCTCTTACTGGTTCTTCAAGTTAATGGGCACAGAATTAGCTAGCTCTCACCTTTCCCACCTAGAGAAAGTTTACTCCCTTCTCAAGCCTACCCTCAAATTCTCCAGTTACATGGCCCTTACAGCGGTAAGGACACCAATAACAACAAAAGGCATAAACTTGATGCATCATTTCACTACTAAAGTCTGGAAATTAACCTCATTTAAATCCTTTGTGCGGTATCTAAGAGAGGCAGTTCATACACCCTATACACACTTGTCAGTTACTCTAGTTATTTCTTTGAAAATGTTTTATACATCATGAAAGTTTGGTTCCTTTACTATAAAACAACTTCTGTTCCCACAGACTTTTTTTTGATCTTCAGGGCAAGGGAATGCAGTAATAATCAGAGGAACCCTTGATTGATAGCCTAGGACCCATGTCCCAGGCTTGGTACGTATACTATCCTATGCAGCGTTGGTAACACTGCAGTGAAGTAGGTAGTGTGGCCTTTCTACACATGAGCTAACTGAAGCACGGAGTGGGGCAGGGACGCATCCAACATTGCAGCTGGTGAGCGGCGGCACTTGGGCCTTTGTGAATCCTAAGGGTAAGCTCTTTCCAAGACATGTAACACTTCCCGGGACGTGTACTTAACAACGCATAGACTGAACGCACACTCAGACTTGCTGCCTAGCATTGTAAGAACGACTTGACCTTAACATCTACAAAATGGGACAAATGTTAACAGTCACAACAAATTGTTGGACAGAGTTTAGCATCATGGAGCCCACTAAATAGAGACTATTATAATCCAATATCAAAACAGAATATAATGTTGAGGTGTGGGCATGTGATTGACCTTGATAAGGTCCAAACTATCTCTTCAGAATACCCTGGGAGAAATCTCATGACCTCAAACTATAAGAAAAGAATTTCCAACGTCATGAACTACTTATACACTCTTCTCCCATACCCCACCCTTAAAGAGTACAGAAAGTATGAGTTACTCCACAGACCTCCAAACAACTTGCCATGTAACCTCAGGGGCAGAAGAGTCCTGGGCGATACTCCTTCCTTGAGGTTTGCCCTTCTTTTCTGTTCTCATCCCCTCCCTCTCGATGGCCACTGTCTTTGCAATTTCCACCGAGTAACCCGTTTAAGCCCCTCTTTGGACTTTAAATCCACTGTCCCATCTTTTCAGGTGCTACCTATCTCAGCCTCCAAAATTGGCCCAACTCCAGAAATCCCGCAAGGTCAAACCACTGTGTCACCAGTGAGTTTCAGATTTTTCACTCTGGTCAAGCCTACCCATGTAAACAGAACAAATGTATCTTCCACTATAGTTCTGGACTTTGAACTTACTCCAATAAATTTCAGTTCAAGACATGTATTCGTAGGGGCCACTTAAAGTAATTCATTGAAGAGAAAAATGGAGGACAGAAACAAAGAAAAGTAAGAGAAACATACGCTCTTGTTTAAGGTCCAAACAAATGTCATCTTCATGGAGCCTTCCTCAGCACCTAGAAGTTCTTTCACGATAGTTATTTATGAACGTGTCCTACCTTCTCTAACTAGACTGGAGCCCTTTCACCTCAGTAGCCATGCCACGGTCACCTTTGTAACCTACATTGTGTGTAGACTAGATAGGTCTATTCAATGAGTACCCGTGTGCTGTATTTGTGTGTATATTAACATATGTTCATATAGATGTTTTCTCAGTGCCAAACCTAGATTCATCTATGCATATAAAGGAATCTAGGTTTGGCACATACACAGGCATTTCCTGTGAGTTAGAAATTTTGTTAAAAGTCTGAAACTATTTATTCCCATAGTACAAAATCACGTGTAGAGCTGAAGATACAATTTCGTCAAAAGAAAAAGGATTCCGATCCTAAACTGCAATTTTTAAAATATCATTCTGTCCTAAAAGCTTTTTCAGAAAATAAATCATTCACTCACCCAATGATGTTAACACTCATCCAACACCAATAAAACTCTTACTGGTTTAGTTCCCTTATCTTACTTTTGATTCCAAATGTCATTTTTTTCCGAAGGCTGATTTTTACTTTCTTATGTTTTTGAGTGTTGTCTCGATTTTTTAAACAAGCAAGTATTGTATTTTGAATCATAACATCAAAATGTTGTTTTCAAAGAAAAAGAGTGGCATTTAAAAGACGACCAGTTATTAAATTAGCAGTGTTCTTTCACATTTCCCCAAAATACATCTAAATATCACTTTAGAAACTTGCTGGGAATCTAGTATTCAAGTGAAACAATGAAGGGAAAATTTTAATTAGAAAAGTGTTTGAAACCTATCTGACAGGAGAGATTTCTAAATTCTAGTCTATAATGAAAAGCGAGTCACTTTTTTCTCTTAAAAAAAAAAAAAGAGTTGTCAACAGGCTAGAATTCTGCATCTTTAAAGTTTGAATTTGGAGAACAGAGGAAATCTGAAAGATTTCAAATCATTAGACTTAAAATTTTTCACTTGAACAGTAAGTAACACCCAGGAAGGGCTGCCTTTTCAGATGCTAATGAAGTCGGCTCCAGACCTTTCCATGATATCACACTCTACTTGACCATGGTGAAAGAAAGGATGAATCCTTTTGTTAGATATTATTTTCACTAGTGATTTAAAGCTACCCTGCCCAACAATTCAAAACTGTTCATATGGTCTTAAACAAATAACATGACTAATGAGGTTTTCTCATCAACTTGATCACATTTAGATTTTGAAATCACATTCAACCTCCTGGACTCCTTTCCATTTCCCTGTCAATATCTCAGTAATCACATCAATGCAATTCATACAAATACACATTTCCATTCTCTCTATCTGTCCTTAAAAGCCCCATTCAGCATCAGTTTGTGCTCTAACACCATGCTGCAGCATCCCTGCACTTGAACTTGGGAATACAGGCTTTCCAGGACTGCAGGCAGAGCCCTTACCGCATTCCTTCTGAACCTCATCTTGCCTCTCGGGGGAGTTGCTTCTGCCATCTCGCCTATATACAAGAACACTCTTCTTTTCCAACTGTCAATGCAACATTGATGAAATATGAGCTGCTTCTGGGGTAGTATTTAAAAGCGGCAGCCAAAAATCTCTATCAAACAAAGCTACGGTAGCTGCTTCCATTACCACCGCGGCAGCACTGCAAAAACCCCACTATCCCTGATTAGTCAGCTGACAGAGCCTTCCCGGCTGCTCATTGTAATTCAGAGTTGACACATTCCCCCAATTACTTAGCCAGATTGAGCCACATGGATTAGCTGGTGCCGGACTGCTCTAGGAGATCAGGCATGTCCTAAGAGTGGAGGAAGGAAGAAAAAAAAAAAAACAAAAAAAAACACGACTCTCCTCCTAGGGGCTTGCTGGGACTGGCTTTCTCCTCTGCGCAGTTTGATTTTTAAGGTGGAATGCTAAGAATCTTTGTGAAGGTAGTATTAACTGATACCTTTATTCTTGTCCTACCCGGATCAGTAACTTAAAATTCACTTCAGGATTTGGTGTTGTTTTTTTTTTTAATTATTAAATTCTATTCAGAGTTTAAGCCTTGTGAAAGGTCAACGGTTTATGAAATTTTGATAATAATCCAGGAAGAACACACAAACTTTCTAATATGGCTAGGATTCTCTCCCAAATTGACATTTCCCCACACTGTAGAACTAAAAAAAAAAAAAAAACTTGTTTCCCAGGGCACCTGGATGGCTCAGTCTGTTGAGCAACAGTCTCTTGGTTTCAGCTCAGGTCATGTTCTCAGGGTCCTGGGACTGAGCCCCACCTGGGCTCAGGCTCAGTGCGGAGTCGGCTTGGGATGCTTTTGCTCTTCCTCTCCTTCCTCCTCAGCCCCTCCCCCAGTTCATGCTTGCTCTCTCTCTCTAAAATAAATAAATAAAAGCTCTTTAAAAAAATCTTGTTTCCCTATCATTAATTATGAAGTATAACCTAACTGCATAGTTTATTTTGGAATTTACAAATTAAGGTCTTCAAATTGAGCTGTATAATTATTTCAAAGATACTTGTTTAAAGTAATATACCAAAGATAGTTACATCTATCTATACAGTGGCAATTTTCACCAGAAATCTTTTCTGAATGTAACTTTTGCTCTTGAAATCAGCTTGCATTCATTATTTATCTTTAATGCAAACAGTGCCCAGTGGCTAGTCATGGTTGGGATGTAATTAATGTGCTCTTGAGTATGGGTATAGAAACTATACCACAAGTAGAAACATTTAACATGTTAAAAAGAAACAATGCTTAATCTATAGCCGATTACATGTCATCATCACTGGTGCCCCCAATCTTGCCTAGCACCATCAATTTGGCAGTTAAGAGAATGAAGGGACCCTGAGTGCCAAGCTCCATGCTGAATATGGTTCATACTTCCCCACTGAAAGACCATCCCTAGGGAAACAGAAAGGGGAGCTTCACCTCTCAAGAAATAAATCATTATTGCTCTGTTGACCCTCAACCAACAGAATCAAGACCAAATCTTATATTTCTCTTTTAGGAAAAAAAACAAGACTTGTTCCAAGTGGCCTATTTGATTAATAAAAATAAAACCTTAACAAGAAACTAATGCCATGTGCCAAACGGTCACTCAGTGAAATTTAATTTAATCAGGCAGATAGTTTTGGCCAAAAGAAAAAAGCTGGGCTGCATTTAAAAAAAAAGTTTTATTATTAAGAAAGTGTTTTATTTAGTATAAAAGAATCATGAACTGAAATCTCAACAAGCCCAAGGACGGATCTTAAAAGGCCAGAGCAAGGTAAATAAATAGCTTTTACTTAACTTTGACCCATTGACAGGGCTCAACAGTATATGCTGGGCAGATTTACTCTCTCCAAAGGAATTTTACTTTTTTATAAAAAAAAAAAACACTGAATGTATTTGTCTATCCACAAGTCATTTGGAAAATGATAAAAAGCAGCAGGTGGAAAGAGCACCCATTGAAGTTCATGAAAATTCAATTCTTGCTCCGCCTCTTTTTGTTCCTTAGCTATTTGACCTTGGATTTATCACAAAACCTTCCCCTAAGTGTGTATACTAATGTAGTTCTCTCATCTATGGGACAATTATAATAATACCCGCCTGCAAAGCAAAAATATATTACATGAAGTCAAGGTTTTGCTATTTTATTTTAGTAACTTGTGTGAATTTCGTGTTAACTCTTCTCTCCATTGCTTATCATTACACACTTCTGTTAAAGAAATAAACAAAAAAACCACTTTGATTTGCTAAAGATGAAGAATAAGCGAGCTGGGTATGAAAATAATGATCTCATCCATTTTACCATGTGAGCGCCAGTATATTTCTTATGCTCATTAGCTAGGTTAGTGTAGCAAAAAGAACACTTGGCTCAGAAGTCCAACAACTTAGATTTTTGGCTTGCCTTCACAACCAAATCAGCTTCCTCTGGTGAGAGTGGCCTCCCGTGTCAGTCAGGAGACAAAGAATTTCTGATGACTGATGATGTTGGGCTCTCAAAGAAAAAAAAAACATATTGATTCCCAGCTACTCTGGTCTGATAGAGGAAGTTAGCCACACGGTACTTCTGCAGACAGCCCCAGTCTTGCCAGCTCAGTAATCTACGGGCTCCTCACCTCCCTCCTCTTCTATGAAGAATGTCAGAGAACGCCGCTATAATCCAGCTGAGCCTAACACTGTGAAAGATCATCTTGGCTGGGGGCAGGACTGCAACTCTCGTATTTTTCTCTTAGGGAAACTGTTTCCTCTATCTGGGTCTTGGGAAGCTGGGGCCTAGATTCCGAAAGGGGAGATAAGTCATATTGCAGTTGAGTCACTTCCCTACTCTATCCCAGGGGGAGAAACGTCTAGAAAGACACACATCAAAATGTTAAGAGGTGTTTATATTTATGGATGGATGAATTACTGACTACTGTTTTAAACTTTCTTCTTTATACTTTTCCATATACAGTGAGTATACAACAGAGCTATTTCCATTAAAAAAAAAAAAAAAGCTCGCATAAAAACTCACCTCGCTCTGAAAGGCATAGGGAACCATGAGTCTCTTCTCACTCATAACTTGAACCACTAACTACTCATTCTTTCCCATTAGGTTTTATTTTGGATGAGTTGTCCTCTACCAGCCCTTCTTCCCACTTTCCCATCTCACCATCCCATCTTTTTTTTATTGTTTCCATCGTGTACTTTTATTGTCTTCATTGCCTAATACCAAAATATTCTGTACTCCCACAAACAGAAAGCATTATGTAAAACAAAAATAAAAAGTTACTGAAGAATGCGTTGGTGCTTACTGAGATTTTCTGGAGAGAAATTTTGAGAGAAGACCATGTATCCAATCTTCGATCAAGAATAATAGTAAACCGGGAGTCAGATCCATTTTGCCTGCAAGATAAGAGGAAATAATGTCTTTCTTAGTAACTATCCAAATTTGCTAGGTTGTGTCCTTAATTCTGACTATTTCATTTACATTTGATGTCTTAACTGAAGATAAATTTGGATTGGGAAAGCTATCACAAAGTGCTATGCTGGAAAACCAATTTAATTCCATGTTCTACTACTCAATATTTAAAATTTCTTTTTTGGCACTAACATCATTCTTTTAAATAGTCAAGTGATAGGATAATGCCGATAGGTCACTAAAATGAATTTGACATACTGCAATCTTGGGTATGAGACAACCTTATAGACAGCTGTCCTTTATGATATCAGATTTAACTTTTCATGGCAATCCATCAAGAACTAATGATCCATCCATTCATTTATTCACTCAGAAAAACACTATTAAATACAGGTTTCTATCTCGTCTGTGCCTTAAGAAGGCAGTTTTATGAATAATAAAACTTTTATTTGCCCTAAAAAGACCTAAAAGACTTTCAAGCTTTAAGGGATGCACTACAAATTCAGTTTTCTGTGATATGACTTTTGTTCATGAAACTCTGTATTTTTACCATTGTAGGTTTATGGCCTCTTAGTCTTCAGGGTTAATAAATGGAAAATGTTTCCTTTAAAAATTTTTGTTTTCAACCTGGGGGCGGCCTGGGTGGCTCAGTCGGTTAAGCATCTGCCTTTGGCTCAGGTCATGATCTTGGGGTCCTGGGATCAAGCCCCGTGTCAGGCTCCTTGCTCAGCAGGGAGCCTGCTTCTCCCTCTGCCTCTGCCCCTCCCCTCCGCTCATGTTCTCTCTCTCTCAAATAAATAAATAAATCTTAAAAAAAAAAATTAAATAGATAAGAATTTTATTTTCAACCTAAATAAAATCTTCAAGGAAGCTTTTGAAACTTACCTTTTAAAGCATTCTAGTCTCAAATGATTTCTAATATCAAGAAGTTCCTCCTAATAAATTCCAATATCACTTTTGAGTCCATTTAACATTTGGTCTTCATATTTTACCCTTGGAAGAATAGCTACCCTCACTCTGGGCTAGGAAGATTTCCTTTTACGCAAATCAAAGGTTTTACGTATGATCATCATTTTCAACCTACGTTTTTCTTCATGAAGACAAATATTTCTAGACTCCCAATTTTGTTTTCATAGATCCTCAGTATAATTTCTATAGCAACTTAGGTAGCTGTCGGCTTCCCCTTCTAAGTTTTATTTCTTATCTACTCTGAAGGTGAGTCTTATAATCACTTACAATAATAATAAGAGTCACTCTAAAAAGCCATTTTCCTGTTATACATTCAAATGGGTATCTAACATGTAACAAATTCAAAGAAATGTAATGAAATGCTATACCTTGCAACAGATGTCAAGTAAGTCAGCACTTTTGCTATCACTTCTTCTGGTATACATCTGAAATTACAATTTTCTGGAAAAGTAATGATCCAATCATTATCCTTTCCCCGGCCACCTAAAACCGTATTAAAAAAAAAAAATCAACCAAATTAACAATTCATGTGACAGCAATGCAAGAAAGAGGATTTGAGAGGGGCAGGTTTGGGCCAATGTAACTTTTATAAGGATGATGGCCTCCACATAAAACAAAATGGCACCATGCCCCTAAGTTTAAAAAAAAAAAAAGTAGCCAAGGGGCACCTGGGTGGTTCAGTCGGTAAAGCATCCGACTCTTGATCTCAGGGTCTTGAGTTCAAGTACCACAATGGGCGTGGAGCCTACTTAAAAAAAGAAGAAAAAAAGTAGCCGAGTAGTTTCTAAATGAAAACAGAATGTAATAAAGAAAAAAGAGAGAGAGAGAAGGCAAAATGAGTGATTATAGTCAGAAGAAATTTTAATGGAATACATATAATAAATATAATTAAAAACACAGCTGAACCTCATCTTGGACAACCAAGGATATTGGGAAATAACGGTTTCTATACCAATGCACGGGCCTCAATCCAAACTGGGCAACTTGATATAATCAACCACTTACAGCTATGGTGAGCCTGAAAGAATACAGGATGTAAACTGCAGGAAATAAGTGCTGTTCTAATGGATTTGTCGAAGAAACAACATAAGCAGTAACAGCAACAATGGTTTAGGACTCTTACTAATGCAAAAAAACAAAGACCATGAATTCTCTGTGGGTTAAAATTCAGTGTGCACCCTACTCTAGAGCCCTCTACACAGCTTGGAGGATAAGGAACATTGAGAATGAAAGCCACCTAAGTACAAGGATGAGCCTCATACATGTTCAAGGTCCCACCCTACAACAGCTGGCCCAACAACTGGGCACAGAGTAGGTGCTCCATAAATATTTAGTGCTAAATGGAAGTTGAACGATTATTTTAGGAGGAAAGTTACAGGGTGGTCTTTGAATTTAGCTTGCTAATAGAAATTTTTTGAGAAGTTTAATTGTAATTCTCATTTGGCTGAATTTAAGTGAATAAAGATGTAAGGCTATAAAAAAATTAAATGTGCGGGCGCCTGGGTGGCTCAGTTGGTTGGGCGACTGCCTTCAGCTCAGGTCATGATCCTGGAGTCCCGGGATCGAGTCCCGCATCGGGCTCCCTGCTCGGCAGGGAGTCTGCTTCTCCCTCTGACCTTCCTCCTTCTCATGCTCTCTGTCTCTCATTCTCTGTCTCTCAAATAAATAAATAAAATCTTAAAAAAAAAAAATTAAATGTGCAATAAAAATATGTCAATTGCAGGGCACCCGGCTGGCTCAGTTGGAAGAACATGTGACTCTTGATCTTAGGGTGGTGAGTTCAAGCCCCACGTTGGGTATAGAGATTACTAAAAAAAAAAAAAAAAAAAAAAAAAAAAAAAATATATATATATATATATATATATATAAAGAACTTTAAAAAATAAGATAATGGCAAAGGAGATAAAGTGGACTGATAGAAATACTTAACCCAAAATAAAGCAAAAATGGAGGGAAAAAAAAACCAAAGAACTAATGGGACAAATAGAAAACAAATAGTAAGATGGTAGATTTAAACCCAACCATATGAATAATCACAGTAAATGTAAATAATCCTGACATCCCAATTAAAAGTTGGAGATGATCAAATTGAATTGGAAAAAATCAAGACCCAACTATATACTGTCTACAAGAAACACACTTTAGTTTTTAACGTGATTTTATTTTTATTTTTTTAAGGAAGCTCTAAACTCAATGTGGGGCTTCAACGCAGAAACCCCAAATCAAGAGTTGCACGCTCTACCAAATGAGCCAGGCAGCCACCCGAGAAACACACGTTAAATATAAAGCACAAATGCATTAAAAGCAAAAGGATGGAAAAAGATATACCATACTAGTATTAGTCAAAAGGAAGCTGTCTAATTTTAGACAAAATAGATTTCAGAGTCAGGAATATTACTAGGTATTAAGAAAATCATTTGATAATCAAACCGTGGTAAATTCATCAGGAGAATATAACAATCCTAAATGCTTATGTACCTGATAACAGAGCTTCAAAATACATGAAACAAAAAAAATGATAGAAGTGCAAGGAGAAACAGTCAAATCCACACCTTCAGTCAAAAAATTTCACCACCAGGGCACCTGGGTGGCACAGTCAGTTAAGCATCTGACTCTTCGTTTCGGCTCAGGTCATGATCTCAGGGTCCTGGGATCAAGCCCTGAGTCAGGCTCTGCGCTCAGTGGGGAGTTGGCTTGAGATTCACTCGCTCTCTCTCCCTCTGCCCCTCCCCCTATTCATGTGTGTGCTCTCTAAAATAAATCTTTTTTTAATATATCTTTTTTTAAAAATTTAATAAAAATAAAAAAATAAAAAATAAATTTCACCACCCCTCTCTCAATAATTGATAGAACAAGTAGACAGGAAATCTGCAAGGGTACAGTACACCTGAGCAACAATCTTAACCAACATTTACCTAATTGACGTTTATAGAAGATTCCATCCAACAAAAGCAGAATATACATTCTTCCCTAGTGCACTTGGAAAAAAATCAAATTCATTCACTATCTTAATCTTTACCAAGGGAAACATGAGGGAGAGTCCCCATCCCCAAGTCATCTTTTTGAATCAAACTAGTTCAAAGTATTATATCAAATGATAAATCTTCTAGGCTTAGAGAGCAGGATGAAGATTATCATGGACAATGACAGCATCTACCCAAGAGTTTCAAAGGAACTCAAAGGAGAAACTGTACAACTCTAAACCAAGAGATACAGCAAATCATTAAACAAAGGGCCTCTATGGGTAGAGTATGGTAGGGTAGAGTATGGTATAGAACTAGTAATATGAGTAATATATAACAAGGGCACCTGGCTAGCTCAGTCGGTAGAGCATGTGACCCTTAATCTCGGGGTCATGAGCTCATTTATTTTACTTAAAATAAACACGTACAAAATAAATAATATGTGACATATAATTCAACATATATATGTATATATATAATATTTAATATAACAGACTTGCCAAGCAAGCTGGTAAGCACTCCAGTTAAAGACAGAACCAGCTAGCACTTAGGAAAGCTATATCTATCAAAGGAAAGAATGCTTATAAGTTCTTATAAGGGTAAATTATCATCAATCAGTCTATAAACTGTTATTACCACTGAGTGTTGCACTAGGTAGTAAATGTGTGAGAAAAGAACGAGAAGGGTTTATATTCTAAATTGGGAAGTTTTAATTATTTTTCCCACTGGAAACCCTTTCTTCAAAAGAACCAATATACTGAAGCATTTTGAAAACATCTACCAAAAGCAGATAAGGAAATTGTGGCAGAGGTCTGGGTGGGGGAACAAGCCTTGAGGGTCGTTGTGTATGGAACACAGTTGGGGATTTGGGGAAATCTCAAGAGTGACAGTATGTCACACATTTATAGCACTTATAAAATAAAACATAAAGCCACATTAATTAAGTCACCACTAATTCACAATTACCGTTAATTATAATCACTAAAGCAGAGGCCAGATGAAAGTGTCCAATTAGGATCATCTATAAAGTAAAGGCTTGTTTAGTAAACTGAGCATGCTGATATCACTTTGGGAGCAATAATTAAACTACTTAAAAGGAATAAGATCATTTCTTATACTCTCAACTCCTAAGAAGCATTCATTTTCATGCAGACAATGCAAACTCATAAATTTTTCATATCTGTTTAATATAATAATGTTTAATGGTATAGTTCAAATTAATACTTGAAAGTCATTTGCTTGTCTTTAAGCAAAACTTTCCCTAGATTTCTGAATGAGTCAAAAAGAGAGAGATGGTTTACCAGTTATATCTCTAAAAATAAGTAAGGCTATTGAGCTGCACTACTTAAAATAGCCAAAGGGTGGAAGCAGCCCAAGTATCCATCAATGGATGAATGGACAAATGAAATGCAGTACATACGTGCAATGGAATATTATTCAGTCTTAAAAAGGGAGGAAATTCTGACATATACTGACATACACAACTCGGATGGACCCTGAGGATATTATGCTAAGTAAAATAAGCCAGTTACAAAAAGACAAATCCTGTATGATTCCGTTTTATGTGGTACCTAGAACAGTCAAATACCCAGAGACTGAAAGTAGAATGGTAGTTGCCAGGGGCGACGGGGAGAAGGGAAAGGGGAGTTACTTTTCAGTGGGTACAGAGTTTCAGTTTTGCAAGATCAGGAGTTCTGGAGATGGATGGTGGGGATGGCTGCACAACAATGTGAATGTACTTAATGCCCACCAAACTGTACATTTAAAAATGGTTAAGATGGGCTCTCTCGGGCCCTCGCTTCCAAGATGACCAAGAAAAGGAGGCATAACGGTTGTGCCACAAAGGGCCTCAGCCACGGCAGCCTATTCACAGCACCAACTGCGCGCCCAAGGACAAGGCCACTGGGAAGTTCATTATTCGAGGGCGCCTGGGTGGCTAAGTCAGTTCAGCATCCGACTCTTGGATTCAGCCTGAGGCATAATCTCAGGCTCCTGGGATGGAGCCTCGCATCAGGCTCTGCGCTGGGAGGGGAGTCTGACTGCGGAGTCTCTCCCTCAGCCCCTCCCCAACTCATGCGCATGCGCATGCACGCACAGTCGCTCGCTGCTCTCAAATAAATTTTTTTTTTAAAGATTTTTATTTATTTATTTGCGAGAGAGAGAATGAGAGAGACAGAGAGCACATGAGAGGGGGGAGGGTCAGAGGGAGAAGCAGACTCCCTGCCGAGCAGGGAGCCCGATGCGGGACTCGATCCTGGGACTCCAGGATCATGACCTGAGCCGAAGGCAGCCGCTTAACCGACTGAGCCACCCAGGCGCCCTAAAATAAATAAAATCTTTAAAAAAAAAAAAAAGGTTTGTTACTGGGACCACAGTAAAGACCGCCTCTGTCAGGGGCTTAAAAGCGAATGGCTTCCAGGCGTATGTGCGTCCCAAGCTGTGAGACTACATTACTGCGTGAACGGCGCCATTAACGGCAACGTAGTCCAGGATGGCTCTCCTGAAGCACGGAAGGACCCAACACCCCCACCCCGATTTTATTTTTTTATTATTTTTAACGATTTTATTTATTTGAGAGAGAGTGAGCAAGCATGAGAGAGAGAGAGAGAGAGAGATCATGAGCAGGGGGGAGGGGAGCAGACTCCCCACTCCACTAAGCAGGGAGCCGGATGCGGGACTCGATCCCAGGACCCCAGGATCATGACCTGAGCCGAAGGCGGACGCTTCACCGACTAAGCCACTCCGATTTACACCCGCGGGTGCTACCCCACCACCTCCACCGAAGCTCGGGTAAGGAATTAAGTCCTTAAGGACTGAAGAATAACTGTTCTCTGGAAAAAAAATAAAGTGGATATCATACTTTAAAAAATGGTTAAGATTGGGGGACCTGGGTGGCTCAGTCATTAAGTGTCTGCCTTCAGCTCAGGTCATGATCCCAGAGTCCTGGGATCGAGCCCCGCATCGGGCTCCCCGCTCAGCGGGGAGCCTGCTTCTCCCTCTCCTTCTGCTGCTCCCCCTGCTTGTGCTCTCTCGCTCTCTCTCTGTCAAATAAATAAAAACAAAATCTTTAAAAAAAAATGGTTAAGATGGTCAATTTTATGAGTATTTTACCATAATTTTTTAAAAATTATATATAGGGCGCCTGGGTGGCTCAGTTGGTTAAGCGACTGCCTTCGGCTCAGGTCATGATCCTGGAGTCCCGGGATCGAGTCCCGCATCGGGCTCCCTGCTCCTTGGGAGCCTGCTTCTCCCTCTGACCCTCCTCCCTCTCATGCTCTCTGTCTCTCATTCTCGCTCTCGCAAATAAATAAAATCTAAAAAAAATAAATAAAAAAAATAAAAAAATAAAAATTATATATAAAATACACATAAATATACCAGTGCGCATATATATATATATATGAAAAGTAAACTTACTTTATCATGTGTAAATGAAACCCTAAAAAAACTCAGTATGTGCTCTTAATTAGGGTGACTTGACAGCATTTGCAAGAAACACTTAAATAATCAGAGCTATGGTGGAGGAGAAAATCTCCAAGAAGTCACATCAGTTGCCACCCTCTCTCTCAGTCTGCACCCACCCAGATGAACTCTACTTGCACCTATCATGGATTTCCAAAGGTGTGCCTGGAAGTCAAATGTACGAGGGTGGTAAGATTGTTTTCATCACATATCTAAACACACTTAAAACCTCCATCCTCTAAATGTCTATTTGTTTAGCAACTACGTGCACAATGCATAAATGTTTATCAAAATAGTGCTTCTCAGCATGCGACTCTTGATCTCAGGGTCTTCAGTTCAAGCCCTACATTGTGTGTAGAGATTACTTAAATAAATAAAAACTTAAAAAAAATAAAATAGTGCTTCTCAATCTCTGTGTGTGTGCACATGCACACATGCGCACGCATGTGTGTATGGCTACTTATTATATAAAGACCACACTCATTTTGCTAAGAGGTTCATACATTTATATGGTCTAAATATATGAAAAGTCTGCTTACCAGACAAGAAGGCGATATCTTGCATTAAGAAATGACTGATGTCCTTTGCACGGAGAAGCAGCTCAGTTTCTATGACAAACGAGAAACGGAGAAAGATGACACGAACGTTAGAGCACAGCTGGAAGCATCCACATGATTTCTCATTATGCTGAAAGGAACCCTGGGGAACCCGCAGACACACTGCTGATCTCCTCTCTCCTCCTCCCAGCTACATGGCAAGCAAATCACACCCTTGAAAATATCACTGGGTAAGTAGGACCAGTGTCCTAGTTCTCAGAATCTGTACCTAGGACATAAACTACTCTCACTCACCAGAAAGCCAGGGGCAAAGGTCCCAACTCCACAGGACATCCAGATTTATTTAAAGGGTAGATTGTCACATAGACACACGGTGGCAGACTGTCTTCTACTTCTGAGAATGCCTTTCATTCTGCAAAGTTTATTAGCAATTACAAAGCACTTCTCGGACCTTTTTTCTTATTGGATCCTTAAAATAACCCTGAAGAAGGTGTTCTTATTCCATCTTGGAAGTCAGGAAAAGCGTCAGAGAGAGTACAGTGGAGTGGTCAAGCGTGTTGCTTCAGGGCCAGACAAGCACAGGTTCAAATCTCAGCCTGTTGCATTTACTGGCCGTAGAAACATGTCCTTACCCTATAAACTGGGCAAGACAATAACATCTACCTCACAGGGTGCTGTGCCAAGTAGCTGCAAAGGAACTGGCATAGTAGTTGGTGTTCTGTCAACGGTAACCTATGAACTTGTCTTTGAGTATCATGGGTAGGACAACATCCACGCTTTGCTCAATATGTTTTAGTTGCCCCAGATCTCAAGGGCTAATTTGTAATGTTCCATTCCAGGGCACTCTCCAGGGGCCAAAAATCAAAGTCTACTACCTGCCTCTGGTCCATGAGCAAGGATAACTTTTTAAAGAAAACGGGTCATCAAACAAGGCTATTTTGGATGGTTGGTTTTAATGCCTGTGGTTCCACATCTCTGATAGAAGCCATATTTTCCACTGCTCTCTGATACAAAGGGCCTTCAAAGGCCTGGTATCGGGTGGGGTCAGGCTGATGACACATTACCCTCCTTAGTGCTCCTCAAATCGTACCACATGGATGCGGTTTACCAGAAGTAATCCTGCTCAAGGGCATTAGAAAAACAAGTTCCCCGTGAGTCCACAGTCTACAGAGGAATGGGTATCTGTTGCAGAATGATCCTCCCCTCACCTAAATACTCCTGATTTGAAAGGTAAAAAAAAAATTACGTGACATATTTATCTTCCTAAGACACAGACCATTAAAAATCTGCAATTTGTCAGGACATAAAAATCAATTCCTAAAACTGCCTTGTAATTACGAAAACAAGTAGACTCCTGATATGTCCCAGGCCAAGGCGCGTGCATTCACATTTCTGAGCCTCTACATCCAGACTGCTGAACAGTTATTCTTTTTTAACGCTGTAGGTCGCCTCGGCTAAAAGAATGTCTTTGTGGCAGCCGCACATGTGGGTCCCACGCTGACATGCTTACGTATGGCGACGTGGAGAAGGGGTGAGAATGGGGAAAACGCAGAGGACTAGAAGTCTCTGCCCTTAGAGGCCTGCAAAAGTGGCAATGCTCCACGGGTGTCGTACTATTCCAATGACACGGCATTAGACATTAAAACATTCCTATATAATAAGACCAAAATTTCTCCCCCATCCTGATCAGTAGGAAGATCTCTCGAGAGAAATCGATGAATTTTATGTCAGATGACGCCTCTGGAAGTACTAACATCTGCAACTTGACTCCTCCCATTACCACTCAGGCTCGTGCACAACTCCAGAAACCGCGTCCACCTACTGTACAATTCTTTAATCCAGTCATGTAATAAGAAACACCAGGGCATAAAATAAAAGGCCAAGGGCTGAGAATGGAAAGACCTGGGCCTAGTGCTGGCTCAGCCACCGAGCAGCTCCGTGATCCTGAGCAAGTCACGCCCCACCACTTGCCCCACTGGCCCCCATCTCAGAAGTGAGGGCACTACAACAAATGCTTTCTCGGGCCCCTCACGTTCTAGGAGATTCAAGAGCAGGCAAAATCCAGAGTTACAAGGAAAACATACTGATGTTTCTGTAGTAAAATGTCTCCCATGACTGGGCCAAAACAAGTCACATTTCCATACTAATGGAAAAGGATGAGATAATGGTTGAAAGAGAAGATGTCACTACTTTAAGAAATAATCAAGTTCTGGATGGGAAATGGACTGAAGAGAGAGGAGACAGCAGAGGAAAGGAGACAGAAGACACAAGGTTATCAGTGAGTAGTCGCAAACACAAGGTGAGATGGTTGCTGGGAACAGAGAGAGAGACAAGGGACTCGGGACAAAGCTGACACTGAGTTACAGCCAGCTTCATAACTGACCCTCTTGAATTTCCACACACACTTCCTCCTGAAATATAAAAGTGAGAAGAAATATGATTTATAACGTTCCTTTAGCTGAGCCTTTAAACTCTTTTCATCTGGGCCTGAGAAATAAATAGCCTAGGTCACCAAAGCTGGATCAAGTTTCCTTTACAGCATGTTCCCAGTTGGCCAGATTCACATTTGACAGGGGCTTGTCAGGCTGGCCCATGTGGAAAGCTCAATTACACACAAATCAAAGGCATGCATTCTTATTTTGGACTAGTTGCTCAACCAAAAAAAGAGCTGAGTGGGAAGCCAAAAAAAGGGCACTAACTCCATAGGTAATCTGACAAACAGCCTAAAACCCCCCCTATGGAGGAGTTCTGCAGCAGAGGTGAAGAACAGTTGAGCACGATCAAGTACAAACTGCAGACAAAAGACAAGAAAAGTGCTTGCCGACTCATTCAATCTACACATAGGATTAGGAAGCAAGAGAGACAAGCTTTTACTGCCTTGACCATAAATCACAAACTCATCAGTAATATTTCTTTTTTTTAAGATTTATTTATTTTAGAGACAGAGCGAAGGAGAAAGCACAAGTGGGGGAGGGGCAAAAGGAGAGGGGAAGAGAGAATCCCAAGCAGACTCCCTGCTGAGCGCAGAACCCGATGCAGGGCTCAATCTCACAACCCAAGTGAAACCAAGAGTCAGACGTTCCACTCACTGAGCCACCCAGGCATCCCTAATATTACTTTTTTTTTTAACTAATATTTCTTTTATAGAACATAGTTGTACAGGAGCACCTGGCTGGCTCAGTCAGTGGAGCATGGGACTCTTGGTCTCGGGTCATGAGTTTGAGTCCCATGTTGGGTGTAGAGATTAAAAAAGAAAAAAGGATTGGGGCACCTGGGTGGTGCAGTCAGTTAGGTGTTTGACTCTTGGTTTCAGCTTGGGTCCTAATCTCAGTGTTGTGAGATCGGGCCCTGCACTGGGCTCACACTCAGCACGGAATCTGCTTGAGATTCTCTCTCCCTCTTTCCTTCTGTCCCTCCTGCTCGGGGTCTCTCTCTCTCTCAAATACATTAATAAATCTTAAAAAAAAAAAAAAAGGATTTGTACAAATGAGGAGACAAGTTCAGAATTCAAATATGAAGAATTTAAAAGTCCTAAAAGGTATGGAAATAAATAATATATTTTAGATTAATGGTTCACAGAGGAGGCAGGTATACCCATCCAATTAGTTGATTCATTTTGGTTGTGTCACTTGCAGAGATGGAGAACACTTGTCACCTTGATACAAGGTGCCCTTCATAGTTTTTAAAGATTGATTTTGTATTCATTCACTTTTTTAAACAAACATTTATTGAGTACCTACTCTATGTTAGATACTGTTGAGTTTGGATAGTACAGGTTCCTGATCAAATACGTTTGTGAAATACTGAGTATTAAGCACACTGCAACACTTCCCAGCACATACACATACACACAATGCAACTCCTTGGGCTATGTATGCAGTATGCATACCTATTTGATATACTCTTTTGGTTTATTGGTTGGTTAATTAGGTAGTTGGTTCATTGGTTGGTTGGTTTTTCCCCTCAGAGAGAGAGAGAAAAGACAAAGCAACAGAGAGAGAGAGCTATCGAGACTCCATGTAAAGAAGCATTTTGTTCTAAAAGTCAGATCTATTTGTAGATGAAATGACTGCCATGGTAGGTACAGAAAGCAGCCCTTCCCTATCACAAATAGTGTTTGAACAAAGCCCAAGCTGCTTTGTAGTAAGGAGGCTAGCGAAGACAATCAAGTGTGTAGTTGGGTTAGAATAAATGATCTTTCATGTCCTACTTCTTCAAAAGTCTATGCCTCCATGATAGTATCACCTTTCCAAGGAATTTAAATTCTACTGAGTTTATCAACTCCTATAAGGAAAATGATAGTTTAGAAAGTTAAGTAAAGGGCGCCTGGCTGGCTCAGTTGGTTAAGCGACTGCCTTCGGCTCAGGTCATGATCCTGGAGTCCCGGGATCGAGTCCCGCATCGGGCTCCCTGCTCGGCAGGGAGTCTGCTTCTCCCTCTGACCCTCCTCCCTCTCATGTGCTCTCTCTCTCTCTCATTCTCTCTGTCTCAAATAAATAATAAAATAAAAAAATCTTTAAAAAAAAAAAAAAACCTGTCCATTCAGCATGATGTCAACTATGTACATATTTAACAAAATCTGTAAAGAAATATACTTCAGTATTAATAGGGTTTTTCCTCTGGGCCATAAAATTCATTTGGGGGCCATATTTTCCACTTTTCTTTTGCAATGATCAAGTTCACTTTTTTAAGACTATTTTTTAGGGGCACCTGAGTGGCTCCATTGGTTAAGCATCTGCCTTCGGCTCAGGTCATGATTCCTGAGGAGTCCCAGGATCTAGCCCCGCATGGAGCCCTACATCCCCGTATAGGGGTCCTTGCTCAGCAGGGAGCCTGCTTCTCCCCCTCCTTCTGCTCCTCCCCCTGCTATGCTCTCTCTCTCTCTCACTTGCTCACTCTCTCAAATAAATAAAATCTTTTTTAAAAAAAGACTATATTTTTGGAGCAGTTTTAGGTTTACAGGAAAATTGAGGGGAGAATACAGAGAGTTGCCATATACCCCTTACCCCTACATATGCACAGTCTTTGCCATTGTCAACATCCCCCACCAGAGTGGTACATGTCACAATTGAGGAAACTAAACTGACACATCATTATCAATTGATTTTTGACAAGGACAAGACAATTCAATGAGAAAAGAACAGTCTTTTCAACAAATGGGGATGGAACAACAGGATATCCACATTCAAAAGAATGAAGTTGGGGGAAGAAAAGAATAAAGTTGGACCCCTACCTTACACCATATATAAAAATGAATTCAAAATGGATCAAACATTGAAACGTAAGATCTAAAACAATAAAACTCTTAAAATATAGGAATAAATCTTTGCGACCTTGTGTTAAGCAAAACCTTCATATGTATGGCATCAAAAGCACAAGCAAGAAAAGAAAAAAACTGTTAATTTGACAAAGTCAAACAATCCACAGAAAGGTAGAATATATTTGCAAATCATTTATCTGTTAAGGAATATGTATCTAGAATACATAAAGAATACTTACTAATCAATAATAAAAAGGCAAATGACACAATTAAAAATGGGCAAAGGATCTGAACACATATCTCCAAAGAAGATATAAAAATGGCCAATAAGCACATGCAAAGATGCTCAACATCATTTAGTCATTATGGACATGCATATCAAGACCACAGTGAGATACCACTTCACACTCATAATCAAAGATGGACAATAACAAGTGTTAGCAAGTATGTGGACAAATTAGAAGCTTCATAAACTGTACATAGGAATATAAAATGGTTTAGCCCCTGTGAAAAACAGTTGTGCTTAATTCCTTAAAAGGTTAAATGGACAGTTACCATATCGCCCCGCAATTTTACATGTAGGTATATATCCCCCAAAACTGAAAACAGGGGTGCCTGCCTGGCTCAGTCGATGGAGTATGCAACTCTTAATCTCGGGGTTGTGAGTTCGAGCCCCACACTGGGTGTAGAGATGACTTAAAAATAAAATGAAATATAATGAAATAAATGAAATATAATGAAAAAGAAAATGAAAACATACATCTACACAAAAACATGCAGAGGAATGTTAATAGCATTATTCATAATAAACCAAAAGGTAGAAACAACACAAATATCCATCAACTGAAGAATGGATAAACAAAACGTGATATATCCATACAATGGAGTATTATTTGGCAATAAAGTAATGAAGGACTGACACATGCTACAGCATGGATGGATCTTGAAAATATTTTACTGTGAAAGAAGCCATAAATTATATTATTCCATTTATAGGAAATACCCAGAATAGGCATAGAGAGAGAGACAGAAAGTAGATTCGTGGCTGCTTAGGGCTAGGAAAATGGGGCATTTGGGGGCATGACAGCAGAAGGATACAGAGTTTCTTTTAGGAATGATGAAATGTCCTAAAATTGATTGCAGTGATAGCTACACAACTCTATGAATGTGTTAAAAAACACTGAATTTTAGACTTCGAATGGGTAAATTGTGTGGTAAGTGAATTATATCTCAATAAAACTGACAAAAAAAGAAATGAGGGGAAGAATTGGTGTTTGTAAGAAAAATGTTCCCTAGAGCAAAGGATGCACCTTTTCTACTTCCCCTTCCTACGGAATTTAATCATGAAAAACAAACAGAAGCCCAACTTTTGGAAATACACGTTAAGGAAAAAAAAAAGATGAAGGTTGTGCATAAAGATAAGCCACAGTGACATGGCAGCTGTATATGGCTTTTATCTTAGGTGATGTATATACACAAAATTCTGATTTTTTTTCACAAAATAAATATTTCTTTTTTTTAATTTTTTTTTTATTTTTTTTAAAGGTTTTATTTATTTATTTGAGAGAGAGAGTACATGAGAGGGGGGAGGGCCAGAGGGAGAAGCAGACTCCCTGCCGAGCAGGGAGCCCGATGTGGGACTCGATCCCGGGACTCCAGGATCATGACCTGAGCCGAAGGCAGCCGCCCAACCGACTGAGCCACCCAGGCGCCCCAATAAATATTTCTTATAGAGGTAATACAGCATAGTACTTCTGAGTACATGCTCCAGGGACAAAGTGCCTGGATTCCAATTTCAGCTCGAGCACTTGCAAGTTGTATGACCTTAGACAACTTGCTTAAACAGGTGCCTCAGTTTCCTTTATTGGTAAAATGACGAAAATGATAGTCCCTGTTTCACAGGGTGATTGTAATGAGTAAATTTGTTAATACAAAGACAAAGACTTGGAACACTGCCTAGTATGTGGTAAGTGCTCAATAAATATTACATTGTTAAAGAATAAGGAAAAACCAACATAATTTTTTTTAAAGATTTTATTTATTTATTTGACAGAGAGAGACACATCGAGAGAGGGAACACAAGCAGGGGGAGTGAGAGAGGGAGAAGCAGGCTTCCCACCAAGCAGGGAGCCCGATGCAGGGCTCGATTCCAGGACCCTGGGATCATGACCTGAGCCGAAGGCAGACGCTTAACGGCTGAGCCACCCAGGCGCCCCCAACGTTGTAATGTTAAAGGTTTCGTGTACAAGGGAGCATTCAGGAAGCGGCAGACAGTGACTGGGTTAGCAGTGCGGTCCTACAAAGATTTAAATTCTCCCCTTCCCCAGTCACAAGTGCGCAGGGGCCAAAATACCACTTCCATCTTTTAGTTCATCTGCAAATAGGGGAATACGTCATGGTTCCTTGTTCCTATCTCAGGTCTTGCATACAGGAAAACTCTTAGAAGATCTCATATTTGAACATAAAACTTGAACTTTCGGGGCACCTGGGTGGCTCAGTCGGTTAAGCGTCCTCTGACTTCAGCTCAGGTCATGATCCCAGGGAGGGGGGCTCCCCAGGTCAGGCTCTGAGCTCAGCGGGGAGCCTGCTTCTCCCTCTCCCTCTGGCTCTCCCCACCGACACATGCTCTCGCCCCGCTCCCTCTCTCTCTCATCTCTCAAATAAATAAATAAAATCTTTAAAAAAAAAGTAAAAGACTTGAACTTTCAAGTTTAAAAAACACAGAGGAGCTTCCCTTATTGGTTACACGGGGAACTAAAAATGTTGAAAAACCTTCCTGTTACAAAACACAAAAGCATGGTGGGAAAAACAAAATTAAATTTCCTTTCAAATGCATGGCTAAACTGGCAGGAAGACAAGGAAACCCTCAGGCTAAAACCATTTCAAGGGCGCATATCCTGAGAGAGAAGCCAGTGGAGAATGATAGCCACCCTAGGGCATCGGCATTGGCCAGTTCCCAGTGACTTCAAACTTGGTTCAAACGGTCATGCGCTGGTGAAGATTCAAAGCCTAGAGCACTGGGAATCAGACCAGAGAAAATATAGGAGAGTATCTGTACCACCTGCAGACAGAACTTCTTATATAAACAGAATACAAGCAGTACAAAGCATAAAAGACTGATAATTTAGGCTACATGAAATTCAAGATTTTCTTTCATCAAAAGACATCATAAAGAAAATGATGAGATAAGCCACAAATCACGCGCAGATATATGCAATGCATACAGTGGCGAACAAATAGAATCAAGGATATATGAAAGATTATAAGTCAATAGGAAAAGACAAATCACCTCATAGAAAAGTGAAAAGATAACACAAACAGGCATTTCACAAAGAAGAAACATTTAAAAAGATCCTTGATTGCATTTGTAATGTGTGAAATGCAAATCTCAAGGACAATAAGATAATCTTTTATGCCAACCATTTAGACAACAATTTTTAAAAACTCAACATTAGCAAGCACCGAAATGTGCAACAACATAATCACAGATCTATTTTGGTTTTGGCCTTGGTTCTTACCACAGATTTCTTTTCTCATGAAGCATCCGTTTTGAAAGACTACCTTAAAAGTTGTTTTAGTGACAACAGTAACAGTAAGAGAACAAATCAGGTAGAGTTTTTACCCTGATAGAGCTGAAGAGTAAATACGATGACTTGGCCAGTCTAAAATGGAAAAAAATCAGATAGGGCAACAAAGACCAAAGAACTCTGAGGGTGCTTTAAAGACACTGTAGAATGTCCAATCAAACATTGGGAACTGTGGGCTGAGTACCTACTATGCATTCAACGTCGTTTTAGCACTTGTTTACACAGCCCATAATAATGAATAGGTTCCAGTTGGGGGAAGAACATCCACAGATCGGGCAGTCCTCAGATGCTCAACCTTTTAATTGCACTTTGAAGGAAGGAACCATGGGATGATTTTACCCCCAGTAGCACAAGGTGGAATTCTAGGGGAATACGGGAAACGGAAGGAAGAAATGAGAGGAGGAAGGAAAGAAGAGGAATACAAAACAGGAATCCACATTTCAACATGTTAGGTGTCTTTCATTTACCTATCAGCCACTCTAATCACTCATGTATTTCTTCTTTCAACAAACCTTCATTAGACTCCTATCTTATACCAGGCTCTGTGCGCTGCCGGGGTCACAGAAACCAGTTAAAACATTGGCCTGGGGGGCGCCTGGGTGGCTCAGTTGGTTGGGCGACTGCCTTCAGCTCAGGTCATGATCCTGGAGTCCCGGGATCGAGTCCCGCATCGGGCTCCCTGCTCGGCGGGGGGTCTGCTTCTCCCTCTGACCTTCTTCCCTCTCTTGCTATCTGTCTCTCATTCTCTCTCTCTCAAATAAATAAATAAAATCTTAAAAAAAAAAAAACAAAAAAACCATTGGCTTGGATCCCACAGGGCTCTTCACCTAGGAGCAAGAGGCAGTGACAGCCCAGGGTGCGGAGTTAAAATAGTACTGAGCCCAGGCTGCTGGGTGCACACTGAGAAAGGACACCTAGCACTAACCCGATAAAAGGGATCACATGTAAAAAAAGAATAATAAAACAAAAGCAAAACCAGAAACAAATGGTTTGATGCCCTAACCTATGCTGAATAAATATCTCTTGGGACTCAAATTTCAGCATATGAGTTTCAGGTCATGACTCCATGTTACTCCAAGGTCGATGGACTCTGCCCTGCTTCCAAGGAGGAGAACAACATGGCGGTGGGCTGCCCCACCTTTTCAGAGATGAGACACACTTGTGACCGGGTCCTGCAGATGAAGGGGAACTATTCATTTCTGCAACTTTTGCAAACACTGATGTTTATGTGTTTATGCACATGCATGTAGTACACGAATGTGAAAATTTTAAGTACTGCAGTTAAAATGGCTGGTTTTGAAAGTGCCCTCTTCCACCTTTAACATCACTTGCAAAGTCTGTCAGCAGCATGACGAAGCTCACAGTGACGGGAAAAGGTAAAAACTGCAGTGGGGAGCCTCTTACTCTTCCAGCACGAAAGCTCTTTCATGACTTGATCGCGTATCTTAAAATTTGCAGCCCCTTAGGCAACTATACTCAAAAAATAAACGAAATAAAATAAAATAAATTTACAGTCCCCCCAAATTGACATAAGCTTTGCTGATGCCACAACTATGGTTTTTAAAAGCACTTTTAAAACTGTATTGGCATCATCTTCAAAACTGTAAAACTGTTAGGAAAATAAATGTCTTTGAGGGGTATCTGGCTGGCTCAGTCAGTAGAGTATGCGACGCTTGATCTTGGGGTTATGAGTTCGAGTCCCACGTTGGGTGTAGAGATGACTTAAAAATAAAATCTTTGAAAATAAGTATCTTTGAGGGGCCCCTGGGTGGCTCAGTCAGTTAAGCGTCTGCCTTCAGCTCAGGTCATGATCCCGGCGTCCTGGGATCGAGCCCCATGTTGGGCTCCCCCCCTCAGCGGGGAATCTGCTTGTCCTTCTCCCTCTGTCCCCCCTCCAGCTTGTGCACTCTCTCTCACTCTCTCTCAAATAAATAAATAAAACCTTAAGAAAAAAAGAAGTATCTTTGAGTATTAGCTCCCTTGGATACTTCTGAGGGCACAGTTAAAAAAAAAACCCTCCTCATCACACAATTTTAAATGTTCCAATTTATTCCTTAACAAAAGAAATTTGGGGAAAAGGCATGTGAATCAAAGGGGCATCATCCTATTCATCCAAATCATCCTGATTCACTACCCGCGGTACAAAGGAGCAGGGACATGTTTGAACATGAGCTTCAAGACAAAATTTTACTACCAACCCTACAGCCACTGCCACCACTAGATAATTCGGAACACACTAGCTTGGCAATAAGTAAATATTAACACTAGCCTCTTCTTAAATTTTTATTGTAACTTCAGGCCTCTCGAGAGTAGCTATTTAAAGCACAAGCTATAAAAATAGACAAGATGACCCACTAATGTCAGAACTCACAATATCCGTGTAGACACAGGACTAAATGCCAGATCTCCTATGCTGTGGCTATTCACCACCTCTTGGGTTCAGAAAATCTAATTTTGAAATACACAGCACCTGCAATGGTAAATCCAATTAAAATGACTCACTTTGGCTCATAAGGCATGCAGAAGAACACACAACATCTGTTCGTGGTCCTTGGAATGTGTTAACTAAGGAAGCAAACCTGACCCTCTTTTGTGAACTGTCAAGTACAAAATGGCAAATAAAAACCAGGCTGGCTGCTACTTTTTGCTGTGATGACTCACGTGACCCAGCTTGCAATTGCACACTCAAAGCTGTCCCTCAAATACACGTAAGTGTAGGTGTCATCAAAGAGCCTAAGAATATCTAATCACAGCGCTTCCATTTAAACAGAGGAAAGATCATTGAAAATCATTCCCTATGGTTTTTCTCATCAGAGTGTATATTGAATAGCTGAAGAGCCAATGCTCCAACCCAACTAACAGTGGCACAACGGTGCAGATGAAGGCTTGAGGAAGCGAAAACCCACAACATCTCCCGAACGCGACAGTAACTGGCTGGCTGACAGAAGCAGGTGCCGACGCAGCCAAAGTATATTCGAAAAGGCAGCTCAACCACGATCGGACCAGACTTTCTGGCCGCAAAGTTATTTAAAATGAATACTCCAGTAGCATCTACAAGCTTTCTATTTTGCCTAGAAGCTTTACAAAGAGAGTCGTTAGCAACTTACTGAAAATGAAGTCAGTACATAACGATATGTAATACAGATGAAACATGTATATAACGATACACACATATGCACACACATATAAAAAAATCTATATAACTTGATTTTAAAACTCGATTTCCAGTGAAGAAAATGTTATCAGGGAACTGTCTTGGGCGGGGGGGGGTGGGTAGTGATAAGTTGATTTTTTAAAGTTCGAACTTCTACTTCTTACAAAGTGAGTAAGAGATCATTTGACTATCAATAAATTAATAATGGTGACACTGAAATTAGATTTTTAAAGCCACTGGCTCTTTACATCCATAAATATATATCAGACAAATGAGGATCAATTTCTTAAATAATGTCTGCATTAGAATCTCCTGTTTAAAAAAAAAATCTGCCATTAATGTTCATTATTTTCCTAAGTAGAGGGAGGTGGTCTCAATATAAAATTGGGCCAGTCTCTATCAAGGAAATACAGAAAGATTAAATAAATTGTATGTACTGATTCAGACATAAGCAGTGTGAATAACTGTGGAAAGAATGCATCATTCTCGAAAACAACAGCTTCTCCATGGGTTTACTGAAAATATGAGCCCACTAAGACAAAAACTGGACAAATGCTTTCTTCAGGCTGGGAAGATGCAGTAGCGTCTCTATGCTCTATGCAAGGGAAATGTTTAAATAACACAATAGACTGACTTCACATATTTTGTTTCCTGTACTCTTACATCAAAAATTTCATGATGAAATCATTTAAAAATAAACACATTCACATGTAAGCCATGTATCAGCATACGGGGTATGAGCCGAGGTTGGTAAAATACCTAGATATATGTGGATTCTTTCATTGTTGTTCTCACCAGTTAGCAATAAGCTCCCTGAAGGCAGGGATTTTTGTCTGTTTTGTTGACTGAAATATCCCAACAGTGTCTAGCCCATAGGAGGTGATCAATTATTGAACTGAATTGAATTGAATCGATATATCTGTGTCCACAGAAAATTTCCTATGGCCACAGACCTGAACTGTTAGTAGTGTTTTCTTCCAGAGAGTAGGACTGGGCTAGGCACAAAGGTGACTTCCACTTATTAGTTTATGGGCATATGTTGTTTAGATGTTTTACAAAGATCAGATAAAAATAACTTAATTTAAACAGGGGCACCTGGCTGCCTCAGTCAGTGGAGCCTGCGACTCTTGATCTCGGGGTTGTGAGCTCCAATCCCACACTGGGTGTAGAAATTACTTAAAAAATAAAACCTTGAAAAAAATTTTTAATTAAAAATAAACACAGAAGAAAATGGAAAAATAAAAGATACTTCCTTTCCAAAAGCAAACAAACAAAAACCACTCCATCCAAGGGGAAAAATGAGTATCTAAGGCACTCGGCAAGGAGGAGAGAGCTAAAGAGAAGAAACAAGGTGAGAAAGGGATGAAGGGCTGAGGAAAATGAGGTGTGGCACGTGGGAAGGGACGGGGGAAGACCTCCACCCAAGAGCTTGCTGCCCCAGGTAGCAGGGCCTGGCCTAGCCTAGATCTCCAGCAGGTGTTTATTTCTGAGCAAGGCTATGGAGCTTTTCCATCCTCCTCCCCCACTTCAGATTAAAAACCACCCAATGGAGACAGTGGGTTTTCCTAATACAACAGCATCATGAATTCATTACTCGGAAACCCAATACGTGGAGGGAAATTTTCAGAGGGACTAAATCATTCCAGAAAGAGAACTACACATAGGAGGTGATTTACTGTAAGTAAAAATAGGGACAAATCAGTGTTTTTTCCTTCTTCAAGCAACAGCAGAGCTGGCCTAAGCTTACCTGTGTAGGCCCCGGGGGATCACACACTTGACTGACAAATGGTCTTGTCCAGCCCGGAAAGGTCTTTATAGATTCCTAGTCAATGTGGTATCAAAATGCGTGCCTCTCATTTGCCCCGATGTTGTCCCATCCTGGTCCCACACAGACTTGCACACTGGATGCTGAACCACAAACACTAAGTCAACTGAGTTAGTGATTATAGTTCACTGTTTTTGTCTTCATTTGTGCTTCTGTTTTTCCTTGGAAAAACTCTTGTGGATATTTACATTTTTGCCTCTTAAGCTTTTAGCAGGGTCTCTAGAATAAGCCTCCTAATAGGAATGAGTTAATACACTGGAATCCTTCTACACTCATGAAAAACTACAGATGAATAACCACCCTAAATGAGCACTGAGGGGCCAGCATGCACCACAGTAAATAATTCCCAAATACCTTAAATGTGAATACCCCATATTTAGGAAAACCTCAATTGGTACAACTATAAAAGTGAAGAGCAGACACTCCCTAAACTGATCTATAAATTCAATGCGACTCCCGGCAAAATCCCAGCCATTTTTTTAATGCAGAAAACAACAAGCTAATCCTAAAATTAACATGGAAACACAAGGGTCCCAGAATAGCAAATGACAATCTTGAAAAAGAAGAACAAAGTTGAAAAATTCACACTTTCTGATTTCACATTTTCGTATGACGGCTACAGTAATCAAGAGAGCGATATAGGTATAATGATAGACTTAGGGATAGATCAGTGGAATTAAACTGAGAGTCCAGAAATAAACCCTTACATTATGGTCAATTGATTTTAAGCCAGGGTACTAAGACATTTCAGTGGGAAAGAATATTCTTTTAACAAATGGTGCTAGGAACACCTGGATATATGCACACGCAAAAGAAGAAACCCCTAACTCACATATAGTGCACAAAAATCAACTCAAAATGGATCAGACCTAAATATAAGAACTGAAAGTATAAAACTCCGATGAAAACATACGTGTAGGGGCGCCTGGGTGGCTCAGTCGGTTGAGCGACTGACTGCCTTTGGCTCAGGTCATGATCCCAGGGTCCTGGGATCGAGCCCCACATCAGGCTCTCTGCTCAGTGGGGAGTCTGCTTCTCCCTCTCCCTCTGCTCATGCTCTCTCTCACACTTGCTCACTCTCTCTCTCTCAAATAAATAGACAAAATCTTTAAAAAAAAATAGGTGTGATTTTGTGACCTTGCATTAGGCCAGTGTTTCTTACATAGGACACCAAAAGCTCAGGAGACATAAGTCAAAAATAAGCCAACAAGTACATAAAAAGGTGCTCAACAGTAACTAATCATCTGGGAAATGCAAACCCAAACCACAGTGAGCTATCCATCCCGTCACACAGTCAGGACTGCGATTACCTTAAAAGACCAGAAATAACAAGTACTGGGGAGGATGCAGAGGAAAGGGAGCTTCTGTGTGCTGTTGGTGGGAATGCAAACTGCCGTGGTCACTATGGAAAACAGAATGGAGGTTCCTCAACAAATTAAAAATAGAACGACCATAAGATCCAGCAATTCTACTTCTGGGTATCTATCTGAAGAAGACAAAACACAAACTCAAAAAGATATGTGCACCCCATTTTCATGACAAGAGCCAAGATATGGAAGCCACTTAAGTGTCCACCCACAAATGAATGGATAAAGAAAATGTGGTGTACATATATATCATGGAATAAATTCAGCCCTAAAAAGGAAATGCTGCCATTTGTAACAACATGGATGGACCTTGAGGGCATTAGGATGATCTCACTTATAGGCAGAATCTTAAAAAAAAAAAAAAAAAAAGCCAGCTCATAGATACAGAGAACAGATTGGTGGTTGCCAGAGGTCGGGGTGGGGGTGGGGGGGAGGGGGGAGTGCATAGTATAAGGGGAGTCAAAATATACAAACTTCCAGTTACAAAATAAATAAGTCATGGGGATCTAATGTATAGCATGGTGACTATAATTAATAATACTGTATTGCATATTTGAAAGTTGCTAAGAGAGTAAATTTTAAAAGATCTCATCCTAACAAGATTTTGTAAACTATGTGTGGTGACTGATGTTAACTAGTGATCGTGACCATTTTGCAATATACAAACATCGTTATAGACCTGAAACGAATACTGCTACATGTCAATTATACCTCAATAAAAAAATAATTGAAAACAGAATCAAAACAAAGAAAGAGAAAAAGGGAAATTTGACTTCAAAGTTAAAATTGTTTTGTGCTTCAAATAAAAGCATCAAGAAAATGAAAAGACAGCCCACAAAATAGGAGAAAATATTTACAAATCAAATATTTGGTAAGGATTTTGAATAAGGACTATAGAAAGAACTCTTATAAACAGTAAAAAAAAAAAAAAAAAAAAGGAACAGCCCAATTTAAAAATGGGCAAAGAATCTGCATTGACGTTTCCCAAAGAAGATATACAAATGGCTAATAAGCACATGAAAAGGTGCTCAACATCACTAGGCATCAGGGAAATGCAAATCAAAACCACAATGAGAAACCACTTCACACCCACAGGGATGGCTAGAATCAAAAAGACAAGATTAACAAGACCTGGGAAGAAGAAATTGGAACCCTCACGCAGGGTTGGCTGGAATGTAAAATGTTACAGCCGCTTTGGAAAACAGTCTAGGAACTCCTCAAGAGATTAAAAACACACCCACTCTACCACCTAGGAATTCCACTCCTAGATATATGCTGAAGAGAAATGAAAACATATGTCCACACAAAAACTTGTATAAGAATGTTCACAACCATATTATTCACGACAGCCAAAAAGGTGGAAACTCGGGGCGCCTGGGTGGCTCAGTCGGTGAAGCATCTGCCTTCAGGTCAGGTCATGATCCCAGGGTCCAGGGATCGAGTCTCGCTTCGGGCTCCCTGCTCAGTGGGGAGCCTGCTTCTCCCTCTCCCTCTGCTGCTCCCCCTGCTTGTGCCCTCTCTCTGTCAAATAAATAAAAATCTTAAAAAAAAAAAAAGTGGAAATTCAAATGTCCATCAACTGAAGAACAGATCATTAAAATATGGTGTATCTCCATACAACGCATTAATATTCAGCCATATAAAAGAATGAAATGCCGATCCATGCTACAACATGGATGAACCTTTAAGTGTTATGCTAAGAGAAAGAAGGCAGCAACAAGAGATCACATATTATACGATTCTATTTCTCTGAAATGTCCCAGATAGACACGTCTAGAGAGGTAGAAAGCATTGTATAGCATTGGCTACCAGGGGTTGGTGGGAAGAGCTGCGGGGAGGAAATGGGGAGTGCCACGTTTCTTTTTGGGGTGCTAGGAATGTTCTAAACTTCTGGTAATGATTGCACAAGTCTGTGATTATACTAAAAACCACTGAAATGTATACTTTAAATAGGTTAATTGCATGGTATGTGAATTATATCTCAATAAAGCTGTTTAAAAAAAGAAACTTGAATGAGATCCTGGCTCTCTTACATGGCTCTCTTGTTAAGAAAACTCCTTTCCGGGGCACCTGGGTGGCTCAGTCGTTAAGCGTCTGCCTTCGGCTCAAGTCATGATCCCAGGGACCTGGGAGCGAGCCCCCCACATCAGGCTCCTTGCTCAGCAGGAAGCCTGCTTCTCCCTCTCCCATTCCCCCTGCTTGTGTTCCCTCTCTCACTCTCTCTGTCAAATAAATAAATAAAATCTTTAAAAAAAAAAAAAAAAAAACTCTTTTCTGCTCCTCCTTGCTAGGAATTGATCTTGTTCCCTTTTCAAAATAACGCAAAAAAAAAAAAAAACCCAAAATCATGCAAAAATTTATCTGAAAACAGAGTAGACACATCTCCATAAAGTTTCTTTTTTTTTTTTTTTAAGATTTTATTTCTTTATTTTGACAGAGAGAGACACAGCAAGAGCAGGAACACAAGCAGGGGGAGTGGCAGAGGGAGAAGTAGGCTTCCCCCGGAGCAGGGAGCCCAATGTGGGGCTCGATCCCAGCACCCTGGGATCATGACCAGAGCCGAAGGCAGACGCTTAATGACTGAGCCACCCAGGCACCCCTCCATAAAGTTACTTGAACGTAACTTTCCAGAGACAGAATACACATATGTAAATAGCATATATCTGTAAGTGTGGCTAAAAAGTCTGCTTTCCCAGAATCTGCAGGGTTAACAGCCAACTTAACTTCTTCATGGCAGAGATGACAATATCATCACGAAATATTTGAAAGGAAGTCAAAGAGAAGATACTCGATCCTTAAGAGTACATTTCAGGATATTAAAATGTCACTGTGCTATCTGGGGTACCTTGGAAAACCACGACTCAACTATTAGCTAAGCCCCAAACTTTACTGTGAGTGTTAAGTGGTCCTTCTTCCCAATATGCCATCAGCCTTTGGTTTTTCCATTAAAATATAATTTTTTAAAGAAAATTATACCACGTATTGAAAATGACAGGAGATAAATGAATAAAGGTCTTCTCGACTGGAAAGCAAGAGTGGCTGCTTAATATTTCTACTGGAGGAAGAGTAAGATGGGAAGGGATTCATCTATGGCATGAATTTAAACCACAAAACACTCAACTATGGATTTCGTGAAGCCAGAGAGGAGGATCAGTTACCACTGAAGCCGTGCTTTCTGTCCTCCTCACATAAATGTTGCTTTGGGGAGAGGTCATCCGCAAGCCTTCACAGTGGGCCACAAACAACAGTCTCTTCTGACTGATCTTTTCTCTCTCTGTGCTCACTCCACCAGGCTGTCAATACCACCCAGAAGCCTGATGGCTCACCAGTCTATATCCCCATCCAAGATCCCTTCCTTAAACGCCAGATTCCTATATCCAATTGCCCACTTGACACCTCCACATGGATATCTAATAGGCACCTCAAAGTTAACAGGTCCCAAACCACACTCCTGCTCCTCGTGATTTTTCCCACAGACCTGCTCCTTCTGCACGTATCCCGGTCTCCAATGATGACAATTCCTGCCATCCTGTTGCTCGAGCTAAAATTCTTAGAGCCAATCCCTGACTCCCGCTTTCTCTCATACCTTATAACCAAACCATTAGCAAATCCTTTTGGCTCTCCCTTCAAAATATTTCCAGAATCTAAGCACCTCCATTACTACCGCTCTGGTTCAAGCCAACATCATCAATGCTAACTGGTCTCCCTGCTTCGGCCTCTGTCGTACTTTTGACCTAGTCTCCACACAGCACCCAGAGGGACAGAAGTCACTCCTTTGCTCAGCACCTTCCTAGAGCTCCTCAACTGACTCAGGGTAAAAGCCAAAGTCCTTACCAAGTCCTATATGATCCAGACCCGTTAACTTTCTCACTTCACCTCTGTCTGTCTCTCTGTGTCCCTCACTGTCACTCTCTGTCCCTCTCTCTCCATCTCTGTCTCTCTCTCTCACACACACACACAGCAATGCGAACACACTGCTTCACCTTGTCAGTATTCTCTCATCTTGGGGCCTTTACACCCACTGTCCCCTCTGCCTGGAACACCTCTGAGGACTCACTTCCTCACCTCTGTTAGGTCTTTGCTCAATGTCACCTTGTTGGTGCCAGAAGGAGCCAGCCGGTCAGATCCTTACTTCTGTCAGACATAATACAATGAGGGGATGGTTTGGGTGAAAAATAAATAGTAAGAAGTGCTGTGACGCTGGCCTCTTGCCAGGAGCTAATTGCCTCCAAGACAAGCCGTTGGCAGCAACAGAGAGGGGAAACTCACCTTGGCACCAGTCAGATAGCAGGCATCTCCCCTTAAGGGGCTTACCTGTGCTTCTGCCCTGGGCCAGGTGAGGTACAGCTTTCTCACTGAGCCTTCAGAGGGTGCTTGTTTGAGAAGATGCTAGAATAGAGACACGTGCTTTCCTTGGGGGCAACTTCTAAGACTGCCATGCCTCCTCCGCCAAGCGCTTACAGGCACGCCTGAGAAATGCAATGGGGAAAATGCATCTTGATTTCCTGATAGATTTTTTTTAAACATTTATTTATTTATTTGAGACAGAGCGAGAGCGGGGTGGGGGGAGGGGAGCAGAGGGAGAGGGAGAGAATCCCGTCAGACCACCCGCTGAAGCAGGGGGCTCGATCTCACGACCTTGAGATCATGACCTGACTTGGACGCTTAACCAACTGAGCCACCCCGGCGCCGCCCCCGATAGATTTTGAACAAACTTCGTTTGTTTTACGAGACACTAAAATATCACAATTTCACATACTGTAATATCTTCACTTACAGGAGAAACATAGGTTTTACTGATAACTTATTTAACATCATCAACCATCCAAAACACAACTAAGAAGTAGAAAAACAGAAAATAAAAGGCTTTTATGCAATCAGAATAGACAGCACAGAGTCCATGTGCTAAAGTTCATATACGTGAGTAGAAGTAGACCCCTCATGGCCCTACTTGTGGTCTACTTATTCATATTTTGCAGACGATTCTAACCGGTTATCTCCAGGCCCAGCTCATAGCGACACATTAGAAGGAGCAAGGGCAGAGGGGCCCGAAGATTAGGCACGAACTGCTGGTTGGCAGAAACAGTTAAAATAACAGCATCAAGAAACGACAGCTAACGGGCGCCTGGGTGGCTCAGTCGTTAAGCGTCTGCCTTCGGCTCAGGTCATGATCCCGGGGTCCTGGGATCGAATCCCACATCGGGCTCCCTGCTCGGCAGGAAGCCTACTTCCCCCTCTCCCACTCCCCCATGCTTGTGTTCCTGCTCTCACTCTCTCTCTGTCAAATAATTAAAAAAAAAAAAAAAGAAAGAAAGAAAAGAAACGACAGCTAACGGAGAGGGGATATATGAAAAGATTAGAAAAACAGGCTTTACAAATTAAGGGGCAGAACCATCTGTGCCCAATTCAATGCAGGGACAAACAGCCCTCCAGACTTTAGGAGCCTTTGAGGCAACACCATATACGGCACATTGAAATAACTAATGTTATTATAAGGATCATCTTGAATCATCAAGAAAAGATGCAATTATTACCAGGTTCAGGAGTCAGCTGAGGAAATAATCTTTCTGAAAAGCTTCCCACCCAAAATGGTTACAGATTTGGGGACGGAGGATGGGGGGAGGAAGTGATCGAGTCCCCACAGTGCTAAACCTCAGTGACTCTGAAAAATCAGTTATATGGAGCAACTCAGAGCACAGTGCTGCCTGGTAAATTACTCCCCATCAGGGGAATACACTTGTACACCATATACCACATGTATAATGAATAATTAACTCCTGTTGTGATTTATACATCTTCTGAAGCTAAACTCTTACAAAATAAACCTTGCAGTGAACAGGTTTTCACAACTACTTATCTGAGTTATCTGAGGTTACCTTAGATCAGTATAGTTTGCATTCTTTTGTCCTGTAAGGAATGTAAAACATTTCTTTTCTTTTTCCCTTTTTTCCTCTTTTTTTTTTTTTCCATCATCAGGTAAGGAGAGTGTGAGGGAGGGAAAAAAAACCTTTATCTGAGGGCAAGTTCAAAAGGTAGTTTTATAATAAATGTGGGCTACTTCTATGCTAGACTTTCTGAGTTATCAAGATAACCCATCTCATAGGTCCATTTGAGGAAAGAACTTCAATGAACTTCAGTGCCAGGATGGATGCCAGAGGTGAGAGTAAGAAGGAAGATTCCCTTCTTCCCAGCTCCAGACCTACGGGTCAGCTCTCTCTGAATGTTCCACAGAAAACACATACCCAAAATTGAACCCAAAATGTGCTCGTCCTCCTCCACCCAGTCACCCTAACCAGAAACCTGGAATTAACCCAGTCTCCTTCCCTGTCCCTCAAACCTCACGACCAGGCACCAAGTCAAATCTCTTCTACCCTCTCAATTCCCCAAGCTTGTCCTCCTCACCCAGGTCCCAGAACAAGTCAAGTCCGTGCCTTCACGCAGGCTTACTCAGCCTTCTACAGATGCCTTCTAACTGGCCGCCCTACTTCTGGGCTCCCTCTCTACCTCAGTCCACACGCTGTGGCCTCCGCGCAAACGCCAGAGCAAGAGTCATAAAAACAAGAGGCCCCACCAGGCACTGCCACTGTTGACCATGGTGCACACTGTCCACCGTACAACCCTAGCAAGGGCATTGTTCATGATGCAGTCTGTGTGAATGGAGCCCCCAAGGGTTGTGCAGTGCACAACTTGTACAACCACATGCAGCAACCTTGCTGTATTCCTCTGCTTCCTCCATTGGCTCCCCATTGCTACACAAATAAAGTAAAGCCCTTTAGGATGCATTGCAAGACTCTGCTTGATCCAGTCCCTGCCTACCTCTGCAAACTTATCTCTCTCCTGTACTGTCTACGCTTTATACTCCAATCATTAAAAAACAAAACAATTCCCCAAACCTACTATGCTGCTCCCTTTCTGCTTATTTTTGTTAACTCTTAGTTCCTTTGCCTCGAATACCCCTCTCCCTACCTATCCCCACCACACTCCATCTCCTATCCCCAATCCACCTGGAACTGGGTCTCCCTGAAGACTCAAAAAGAGGGAACCATTTCCTCTCTGGCTGCCCCCCCACCAAGCAGATACTGCACAAGCACGTGTAATTCAGTTTATTACACAGTACCATTTTCCTAGTAGTGAGTAGTTTATAAATGATCATTATTGAAACCATCTTTCAGAAAGTTCTGCACCACAATGAAAAGCTTTGTAAACATATTTTTAAAATATGTGAATATTTTTTAAATATATGAACTATATGTGAAACCCTTTTCACATGTAAAATGATTGTACTCTGGCATGTGTTCTAACAGGCCGGGTACACACCACTTCCAGGACACTTTGTTGGTGCGTTAAGGTGGAAGACGGGACTGCTAAAAAAGGCTGAAAGGCAGAAAACTACTGCAAGCCCGTGTAAAAACAGCCACATGCAGGAGCCTTCAAAACTTTGGAAAGGATGAAACTTCACCAACCATAGAAATAAGAGAAATGACTGGCTGTAGAAATGTCAGCTTGTATTTTCATAGCATAGCTAACTTAATTTTTGTGATAAAGCATACATATCTCCTATGGAGTTTTTTGGTTTGTTTTTTTGGAACCCTCAGGAAGATGCAGAGGGTAATGAGAACAAGACACAAAGTACTTTCCACTTTTCACTGAGCTGCACACGATTTTGTGTAGCATCCAAAAACCATTTCAGTTGCTTAAGACCTGAAAGAGTTTGTGTCCCATCACCACACTCCCCCTTAATGATGTATTACATATATAGAGAAAATACTACTGACCACCTCCAAAACCAAACAGGCAAGACCAGCAAGTTCTGTGTTACGAAGATGCACAGACGGATCCGGTGCATGGCCTCCTTTGGATTCGTGGATGATCCGGAATAAGGAGGAATATTTGGAACGTGTGTTGTGGCTACGTGCTTTGCAGAAAACTGCCAACTCTGTTTTTCGGACGCCAAAACTCCCCTTGCAGGGCTGAGCATCTGCTCAACGAAAACCACAACGGAGCGGAGGAAGACACGTCCATCAACAGCGGTACCTCGCAGACCTGTCTGAAAAGCCCCGGCTGAACTTAGGGTCCCAGAGTTGCACCCTGTTCGCGGGGTGCCCCCGCGCCCCAGTCTGCACGGTCCCACGGGAACGTAGCTCCCCAAGAGCCCCGGAGCCTGGCAGCTCGGACGAGGTAAACGCGGGTGCCTCGCAGCCATCCGGTGCCCAGGTCCACGTGACGCCGCTCACACCCCTTTCCCAAACCGCTGCAGCGGCACTGAAAGTTCTGTGACTTTGTTGGCTTTCTTGTTTGTCCTGTCAGCCAAACAAAAACTTCTGCCTTTGTAGCGAGGACCCCAGGAGGCAGGAAGCTCGCGGACCCAGCCGGAAAGATGCACGGCTCTGGGGGAAAGCCCCGTTTCTCCACCCCTCCTCCAACTGCGGGTCTCGGATTCCTGCGCCTTTTTGGACTCGGTTTCCCCCGCACGTGTTGCTCACCCCCCGCCCGCCCCGCTTTCCCGGCCTTCAGGGACTATTCGAAGGGAAGTGCAGGCCGGGGGAGGCCGGCTTCTGGTCGGCGGGATGCGGGCTGGGAAGAAGCCGCCCGGCCCCACCTGTCCGGTGCCACACGGCAGCGCGGGGGCCGGTGGAGGTGGGGGGGTACCCCGGCCCGGCAGCGGCGGAGACCTCCCCGCGCCGCGGCCGGCCCGAGGAACAACGGCCGCTGGCGGCCGGGGGCGCCCCTGCAGTGGGGAAGGGGGTGCAGGGTGCGAGCGCAAACAAAGTGTGCCCGCCTGGCGGCCGGGCCGGGACCGAAGCGGTGAGCGGAGGCGCGGGCCAGCCGGGCGGGAGCCGAGGCCGCCGGGGCGGCGTGCGCGGGGAGGGCACTTACCTGCGACGAAGACCGCTTGCAGGAGGCAGAGGTAGCTCTGGCCGTACTTCTCGGAAATCCTCACGCGCTGCAGGGCCATGGCCATGTCCACCTGCAGAGGGATGGCCTGGGCGGCCGGCACGAACGTGTAGCCGTCCTGGCTCGGGGGCAGGCCCGGGGTCCCGCCGCACGGCCCGGGGGCCTGGGGCGCCGAGGCCTGGCGCGCGTCCCGGGCCGCCAGCGTGGGCGAGCCCAGGTGGGGCCCGGAGCCGGCCGCCGCCATCCGCACGCCGGAGTCCCGGACTGCACCACCGAACTCCGCCCCGCGTCCGCCCCGGCGCAACCAGGCAGAAGCGGAGGGGTCCCGCCGCCGGCCGCGCTCGGCCCCGCCGCCCCGCCGCCCGGGCCTGCCCGGCCGAGCCCGCTCGTGGGGACCGAGGCGCCAGAGGCCGGAGCGCGCGCGCGCGCGCCCAGGGCCCGGGAACTTGCGGGGAGTTTGGGGCTCCGGGGCACTGCCTCTGGCCACAGCCGCCGCGAGGGCAACTCCTGCCGGGTGCGCACACACGCCCCCGCTTAGCTTCGCGGAGGCTGAGAGGAGGCGGGGGAGGTGGAGGAGGGACTCAAGTAGCCTAAAGGGAGAACCCCTGCAGAGACGCCCATTGTCAGGGGAGGGGAGGCTGGGCTAGGCTCGCACACGTGGTGGGAGGAGACGGCCGGCCTCGCACTCCCATGGCAACTCTTACGAGTCTTGGCGGTTCCTCGCATCCCGGCCGGCACCTGCCAGGCAAAGACTCGCCGCGCGGGGGCGTCGCTCAGTGCGCGCACAGGCAGGTGGCCCTTTCGGGACGGCTGCCCTGGGGGGCGCCGGGAGACTAGCCCTGGACGGTCGGAAAGGGTCTGTGCTGAAGCCGGAATATGCCCTCCCCACCCCCAGCGCAAACACGCGCGCGCGCGCGCCCACACACACACACACACACACTCCGATTTCCTGGGAATGCTAAATCCCTTGCCGTCCAGATCCCTCATTCTCAAAACGCTGGGGTCCTAGGAAGCACCCGGTATAGACACCTGGGCTGCCATCCCACAGGGACTTGGGAATCTGAACACGTCTTAGAGCACAAGAGGATAGAGAGCACAAGAAAACAAAGGCAAGAGGAAGCGACTCCTTAAAGAAGCCAAGTGGGAAATGTAAGGAGCTAGAGCTCTTTCCTTTCCCCAAAGCCCCCCAAAATGGGGCAGAGGACAGATGGAATTCCACAGTGCTTGGAAGAAAAGGCGTGAGCAGGGCCTGTGGGAGCCCTCCCCAGGAACCTGCAGCCTGCTGAGGAGAGGCCAGGGGATGTCAGCATAAACACTGTTCCAGTCTGAAACCGAGTCAATGCCATAGGGATTCGCCCCAATTTTGCTTCAGTGCTAAAAGTCTTTATGGGAATTGCGAGTGCCATTTCTTTCTTTAATCCTTCTTCTTTTCAACGTTTTCTGTCAGGAAGGGTGGTCTGATGTTGTATATGCCAATTATTCCAGATGGATCTTTTAAACACTCTTGGGGAATCACTGATTTATACTTGAGGAAAATGGGTGCAGGCAAGTACACACAGCAAGAGTAAGCGAGGAAACGCGCACGCGCGCTCACACACCTCTTCCTTTAGCCCGTTTAAGCTCTGTCTGAACGTGTCAACAGGCAGACTGTTTTCCACCCCCTCTCTTGAATATGTGCAGAGGGGAGAGGAGCGACGGCTTATAATTGTCCCCTGTGTGGGGGCTAAGATGACAGTAAGCGTACCACCAGTGCTACACTTGCTGATCTTTTACAACTTTAAGTTAAAAATAAATAAGACCAGCATTCTATAAAAGTACTAGATGACTATACAAGAGGATATTTTTACAATCATGGGGTGGAGAGCCTTCACTTAGCATAATAAAAAAAGTATGTGATCCACATATGGAAAGATGCCCTGCTATATTGTCAAGTGAGGACAGATGCAAAACAATATTTAGAGTTGGATCCCACTTTGTTAAACACTACCCATGCATAGGCATAGAAAATGGTTGGGAACGGTATAAAGAGCTAACAGTGGTGATCTCTGGAGGGTGAGATTGGGAATCACTTGGTTATGGGGGAGCTCTTGCTTTTTGCTTTATAAGTAATTATGTTAAACTTTTTCAATGGCCAATTGGTAAGAATGTAGAGAATATTGAACCCTTTTCATTGTTGATAAGAGTAAAATATTTCAGTCACCGTGGGAAACAGTCTGGGAGTTCCTCAAAAAGTTAAATATAAAGTTAGCACATAACCCCAGCAATTCCTCTCCCAGGTAGCTACCCAAGAGGAATGAAAACATGTCTACACAGACTTGTACACAAATGTTCATAGCAGCATTATTGATAATAACCAAAAGGTTGAAACAACTTAAATGTCCATCAACAGATGAATGGATAAACAAAATGTGGCATATCCATACAGTGGAATATTATTTGGCTTTAAGAAAAAGAATGAGGGGCGCCGGGTGGCTCAGTCATTAAGCGTCTTGCCTTTGGCTCAGGTCATGATCCCAGGGTCCTGGGATCGAACCGCGCATCTGGGCTCCCTGCTCAGCGGGGAGCCTGCTTCTCCCTCTCCCACTCCCCCTGCTTGTGTTCCCTCTCTCGCTGTGTCTCTCTCTGTCAAATAAATGAATAAAATCTTTAAAAAAAATAAAAAAGACTGAAATTCTGAAACATGCTACAACATGGGTGAGCATTGAAAACAATCTGCTAAAGTAAAAGAAGCCAGCCACAAAAGACCACATATTTTATGATCCTGTTTACGTGAAGTGTTCAAAATAAGCACGTAGGTAGAGACAGAAAGTAGAATAGTGGTTGCCAGGGAATGGGGAGGATGGAGGGATTGGGAGTAAAAGCTAAGGGTATTAGAGTTCCTTTTTAGGCTAATGAAATGTTCTGAAATTGTGCTGATGAATGCTCAACTCTGTAAATATACTAAAAGTCATTAAATTGTGTGTAGTTTAAATGGATAAAATGTATGGTATTTTAATTTTATCTTAATAAAGCTGTCAAATAATATCCTTAACATGTAAGGAGTATTTATAAACTAATAAGAAAATGCAATGGAAATGGTCAAAAAATAGGAACAGATAACTCTCAGGAGAAAATTTTAAAAAATCTATATGTAAATGTTTACCTTCAATGATAATAAAAATTAACTTTAAAAATCCCAAGATACCATTTTTCACTCATCAAATTGGCAAAGACTTCTAATGCTCAACACTGGTTAACGTGGTCAGCCAAGAACGGCAGGAGTATAAATTGGTACGACCTTTCTGGAAAGTAATGGCAGTCAGTATTGAGAACCTTAAAATGTACATATCCTTTGACTCAGCAAATCTCCTTCAAGGAATTTCCCCTACAGAAATAATCAGCTATTTTGGCAAAGATTTACATATAGGGATGTTTTTCTACAAGATTATTTATCATAGTCCCAAATGGGAAGCAACCTACATGTCAAAGAATAGCAGGATTAATAAATTATGATATATTTATAAATTGGATTATTAAGCAGTTAATAAAAATGACATTCCCCCGTGGTGATGGAATTGTTCTGTATCTTGATTGTATCAATATCAATATACTGGTCACAATATTGTATTATAGTTTTGCAAGGTGATGTCACTGGGGGAAGCTGGGTAAAGGGTATATGATAGCCTTCTGTATTCTTCCTTACAACTGCTTCTAAATCTACAATTATCTTAAAATAAAAAAATCTAGGGGCCCCCCGGGTGGCTCAGTCAGTTGAGTATCCCACTCTTGGTTTCAGCTCAGGCCATGATCTCAGGGTTGTGAGATCCAGCCCTGTGGCAGGCTCTAGCTCAGCACAGTCTGCTTGGGATTCTCTCCCTGTCCCTCTGCCCCTCCGCTCCCCCCGTTTGCCTGCTCCCTCTCTAAATAAATAAATAAATAAATAAATAAATAAATAAATAAATAAATAAATAAATAAATAAATAATCTATTTTTTAAATGACTTTGTTGAAGAATTTTTAAGAACATGAGAAAGTGTTCATGTTATATTATTGATTGGATTATCTGTATGCAGCATGAATATGAAGTATAATCTCAACTACATGCCATCTACAAGCATTGAAAAAAATGTTGGAAGAAACATGGAGTAAACAGATAGACAGGAGATAGATAAATACATAGACAGGCAAATTGATAAAAGAGCGAGAAGACTGGGCTTGCATTAGCTCCTTCTGTGTCATCCATAGGACGGTAACAGTTTAATTTTACTGCGGACCCTTATTCGAAAGAACACTAACCTCAGGGGTTCTCAGGGCTGAAGAAGGAAATGCAGACTTATGACTGACTCTGTCTTCCCCAGTTTGTATAGTATGTCACTTCCCCTATATCGAGTTGTCCTACAGAGCAGTCTTTGGGACCCTTGCTACAGGCCTTAAACATAACTAACATCTTTGGAAATAAGGTCCTTTGGGATTTCATTAATGTCCTTGGATGAAAGCTAAGGATGAACTAGATTTATAACAAATTCCTTTCTCTAGAACAGTGATTTGAAACAACTTCATCTCATTTAACCTGAATCCATAAATCTCATCCCTCCTAGGTAGAACAGAGGGAATTTGAGTAACAGGAAATATTATTTTATTATAGCAAATTAGACACAGGTTTTGAGAAACCAGAATCTCCGAAAGCTGAAAGTGGAAGGGGACAGTAAAATTAAAAGGTATCCTTATTTGCTCCTTATTACCTTTGATTTTGAGAAGATTCCGCAGAATTCAGGAAGTCTATTGACATGTGACAGGATTACCAAAAGAAAGCTCATTCAGAGAATAGAAATAACAGCAACCTCACAATCTGTATAGATTAAATATGATTATATATATATATATATTATCTATAAAGGGCTGCCACATTGTGCTACGTTCTTTGCCGTGTATGTGGAGGGTATCTGTCATTTTTGCCTGCCTAGCATTTATGTATTTCAATATTCCTATGGAGAATCTTCCCTGCCCCATTATATATTTTTTTAAGTTTATTTAAGTAATCTCTATACTTAACGTGCGGCTCAAACTCACAACCCTGAGATCAAGAGCTGTATGCTTGGCCAACTAAGCCAGCCTGGCACCTCTTCCCTGCCCCACTCTAAATCCATGTGTTGCAGGCAAGATTGCCAGTAACATACACAAAACACCCTTAGGAAGGTGACCCAGGTCTAGTAAATCAGTGTGTTCTGCCACTTGGCCACTGTGCTAGGCTTAAACCAATGAGATACCATCCCAGGGCTTTTGGGAACCAGTAAAAGGGAGAATACCTCTTCGCTGGGATTGTCAGTTACAGGGGTGAGATATGCCTGGGGCTGCAAACACGGCTTGCTGGAGAATGAAACCAGTGTGATGAATGCAGTTATTGGAACATCTGGATCCAGCCATGCCTGAAAAAAATACCCACCCCCTGGATTTTTCAGTTACATAGATCAATACATTTTCTTTTATGCTTAAACCTATTTGCAGTTGCGTTTCTATCATTTGCAACCAAAAGAACCCCAACTATATATCATGATTAATGCAACATATAATCTCATTTAATTCGGGATTGGCATCATGAAACCTAGATGCATGTATAAACCCAGAATAGCATGTTAAATACAGAAGAGCCTCTTTGACACCCTGGGCTAAGTAAATTCAAAGAAATTAAGTAGTTGATCTGAGTTCAGTCCTTGACATTGATTTAAAGTTCACCCCTTCTCAGGAAATTCCACAGAAATCTTTTCATTTGTTATTATTTTAAAAAGTTTTCAGTAGTTGCCATTTTAAAAGCCAAAATTTTGCTTCCCAAGGAAAACATTGTTTCAGAGGCAGATATTTTAATTTCTGTTGTTTGTTAAAGGAAGTGACTGCTTCTAACTTTGCTCTGTTCTGATTGCCTAATGCTTTTTCTTTTTTTTTTCCAGCTTTGAGTTATACTTGACAAATAAGTCAAATGCTTCTAAAATGCTTTAAGACTATTTCAAATGTAGTTATACTTTTGTGCAGCAAACAACTGCTCCTGTAAATGTTGGCAGTCCTTTTATGAAATGCTCTGGTACCTTCTCAGACTATGAGAATATATTGGGAATGTAGATGTCAAGTACTTGGGACAAAATTTGAGTCAGAAGTAGAAATTTGGAATCATTACTTCCCAATTCTTTAATTTCTAACTAGGACTGCCTCTTTCCACATCAGCTATGATGAGTTTCAGCCTAAACAATGAATTAGAAAGAGATTGTTTTCTGCTGAATTTCTATACTGTACAAACATTTATTAATATTTATTTACTTGTTTATTAAGGTGATTGGAACTCAAAACTGGCATCTGAAAAGGTGATCAAGTTAAACAGCTTGATTTTAAGAAAACCACTTTCACCAGAGTGGTTATATGGCTCACATGAGGATAAAAGAAGTAATAAATCCAAGCTAAGGTCCATAATTATACATATTACCTATTTTTTGTCTCAAAAATATATATCATTTGGTAACAATGACCAATGAAAAATACAAGACAAGTTATTTACTTCATATAATGCCAAATTTAAAGATCCAAGTCTACAAGATTAGCAGGTCATCATCTTTTTTTTTTTTTTTAGCGATTATGTCTCTGGGGCGCCTGGGTGGTGCAGTTAGTTGGGTGACAGACTCTTGGTTTTGGCTCAGATCAGGATCTCGGGGTCATGAGATCGGGCCCTGCCTCGGGCTCACGCTCAGCACAGAGTCTGCTTAAGACTTTCTCTCCCTCTCCTTCTGACCCTCCCCCCTCTCTAAAATATATAAATAAATCTTTTAAAAATCTTAAAATAAAGATTTTATTTCTAAGTCATCTCTATACACAATGTAGGGCTTGAACTCACAACCCCAAGATCAAGAGTCACGCCTCCAGCGACTGAGCCAGGGAGGCGCCCCAGCAGGTCACCATCTGAATCTGATATAAGTGGAGTTGCTGTTATTAGCAATAATAAAAGTAATAAATGTACCTTCTTCACTTTCACACTTCACCTTCTTTCTTTTTTTTTTTTGTAGGCTCCACACCCAGTGTGGGGCTTGAACTCTTGACCCTGAGGTTAAAAGTCCCATGCTCTCCCAACTGAGCCATCCAGGTGCCCCCTCACACCTCACCTTTATTCACACTTGCAAGTACTTCATCTGTCATCTCTTTTGGTCCTTCCAACAAACCTGTAAGAAAGACGCAGTTTGTTTATCCCCATTTTCTAGTTGAGGAAACAGGTTTTGAGAGACTGAGAGTTGCTTAAGTTCATACTATTAGTTTGTAGCATAACTACAACTAGACTACAAGTAAGTCTGTTGACTAAATCTTAGCATTTTTTAAGATTATTTTATTTATTTATTTATTTATTTATTTATTTATTTATTTATTTAAGAGAGAGAGAGAAAGAGAAAGCAGGAGCACGGGGAGAGGGAGAGGGAGAAGCATGCTCCCCGCTGAGCAGGGAGCCCCATGTGGGGCTCGATCCCAAGGCCCCGGGATCATGACCTGAGCCGAAGGCAGAAGCTTAACTGACTGAGCCACCCAGGAGCCCCTTTATTTTATTTTATATATATATATATATATATATTTAAAGATTTTATTTATTTATTTGACAGAGAGACACTGAGAGAGGGAACACAAGCAGGGGGAGTGGGAGAGGGAGAAACAGGCTTCCCGCTGAGCAGGGAGCCCCATGCGGGGCTCAATCCCAGGACCCTGGGACCATGACCCGAGCCGAACGCAGACACTTAACAACTGAGCCACCCAGGCACCCCATTATTTTGTTTTATTTTTTAAAGATTTTATTTATTTGAGAGAGAGAGAGAGAGCATGTGCATGCATGAGCAACGGGGAGGGGCAGAGGGAGAAGGAGAAGCAGACTCCTCACTGAGCAGGGAGCCCAACGTGGGACTCAATCCCAGGACCTGGAGATCATGACCTAAGCTGAAGGCAGACACTTAACCGACTGAGCCACCCAGGCGCCCCTAGATTTTATTATTTTAATTAATCTCCACACCCAAGGTGAGGCTCAAACTCTTGACCCCGAGATCAACAGTCGCATGTTCTGCCAACTGAGCCAGCCAGGCACGCCAAATGTTAGCATTTCTTAAGTGAAAACAATCATACAAATGAATTGTGGTTTTCAAATCTGGAGCTTGAAAATATTATTCCAGACCAAAATTCTGTATTTCTCAGGCTTCCTCTCTCATAAAGGAATGTTAACACCTACAAAGTCTTGTCTCCCAGAATACCTGGCTGGCTCAGTGAGTAGAGCATGTGCCTCTTGATCTTGGGGTTGTGAGTTTGAGCCCCACTTGGGTGTTGAGATTACTTAAAAATAAAATCTTAAAAAAAAAAGTCTTGTTTCCCAATCCACGAAGAAATTCACCTATTAGTGATTGCAATGTCAGCGTTAAATATTCTAGTTAGTATACTATGTCTTTTTTTTTTTTTTTTGGTGACAACTTTATTGAGATACAATTCACTTACCATCCAACCTTCCTACTTAAAGTATATAATTCAATGTTTTGTTTTTGTTTTTTAATTTTTGCCGGCGCATTTTATTAAGAAGGCTCATGGGAGGGGCCTGACTGGCTCAGTCAGTAGAGCATGCAACACTTGATCTCGGGGATTTAAGTTCAAACCCCACACTGGGTGTACACATTACTTAAAAAAATAAAATCTTTTAAAAAACAGAAGAAGTTTCATGGAGTAGGATCAATGGTTTTTAGCATAGTCACAGAGATGTTCAACCAGCACATACATACATATATACGTACATACATACATACATTTATTTATTTTTTTATAGTAAACTCTACTCCTAATGTGGGGCTAGAACTCACCACCTGGAGACCGAGTCCATAGCTCTACCACCTGAGCCAGCCAGGTACCTCATAATAATTTAATTTTAGAACATTTCATCAGTCCAGGGATACCTGGGTGGCTCAGTCGGTTAGGTGTCTGACTCTTGGTTTGGGCTCAGGTTGTGGTCTCATGGGTTGTGGGATTGAGCCCCACGCTGGGCTCCTTACTCATTGGGGAGTCTGCTTGAAATGTTCTCTCCCTCGGCCCCTCCCCACTCTCTCTCTCAAAATAAATAAATACATCTTTAAAAAAAACAAATATTTCATCACGCCAAAGAGAAAACCATACCCCTTTTAGTCATCACTTCCCAAGTTTCCCATCACCACCAGCCCCAAGCAACTACTCATCTACTTTCTGTCACTATGGATTTTCCTATTCTGGATATTTTTATGTAAGAGGAATCATATAATACGTGACCTTTTGTGACAGCCTTCTTTCACTTAGCATAATGTTTTCAAGGTTCACCCACGTTACATAGAACTGCATTCCTTTTTAAAATTTTTTTTTAAAGATTTTATTTATTTATTTGACAGAAACACAGCAAGAGAGGGAACACAAGCAGGGGGAGTGGGAGAGAGAGAAGCAGGCTTCCCGCTGAGCAGGGAGCCCGATGCAGGGCTCAATCCCAGGACCTTGGGGTCACAACCCAAGCCGAAGGCAGACGTTTAACGACTGAACCACCTAGGCGCCCCTTAAAAATACTTTTAAGTATTTATTCATTTACTTAAGTAATCTCTACACTCAATGTGGGGTTTAAACTCAGGACCCTGAGATCGAGATTCACATGCTCTTCCAACCAGAAGCCAGCTAGGTGCCCCAGTACTTCATTGCTTTTATGATGAATAAGATTCCATTGTATGTGTAGGCCACATTTTGTTTATGCATTCATCAGTTGATGGATACTATACTTTTTAATGCATAAATACTGAAACCTTGATATTTTTGCACTAACAAAGTATTTTTCTCCTTAGAATACTGTCATTTAAAAAAATCTAATCTTGAGATGTCCACAGAGAAGTATATCCTGCCTTAAAATTTCAAACCAGAGATACATTCTTTTTCGAAGTATTTTGATAACCTCTCTCCTCTGTGTAAACCCTTCCAAGGTTTCTTGCTGTTGTTGAAATGACTGATTCTGGGTTACTTGTGAAGTTGAGCATCTTTTTCTGTTTCCTAATCATCTATGTGTTCTCTCAGAATCTGTTTGTACTCTTGGTCAGCTTCCAGATGTCTCTTAGAATGGGGTGGAGGAAACAGAATGGGGTGCATATGTTTAGAAAAGGGCTGGGGGAGGGGCACCTGGGTGGCTCAGTTGGTTAAGCATCAAGATTGTATTTATTTATTTGAGAGAGAGAGAGAGAGAGCATGGGCAAGGGAGAGAGGGGGAAGCAGGCTCCCTGCTGAGCAGGGACCCCCCGACGTGGAGCTTGATCCCAGGACCCAGGGATCATGACCTGAGCCAAAGCAGATGCTTAACCAACTGAGCCACCCAGGCGCCCCTAAGCAACTGACTCTTGATTGTGGCTCAGGTCATGGTCTCAGGGTCCTGGGATTGAGCCCCAAGTAGGGCTCTGCACTCAGTGGGGAGTCTGCTTGAGATCCTCTCCTTCTCCCTCTGCCCCTCCTCCCACTCACACACTCTCTCTCTCTCTAATAAATAAATCTTTTAAAAAGAAAGAGAAGGGTTGGGGGAGAGGGAAGTTATGATGGGGGATTATGAGAGGAGAAAGATGGGTGTCTGGGAGGTTCTTAGGCCCAATTCCCAGCTTTTCCCTTTGAACTTGACCGCCTCCTTTTCCCTGATTTAGGTTCCCTCTGTTTCCCTCCATGCTTTTCACCCAAATCAGATCTCTTTTCTTAGGATCCTATCCCTCCTCTTCTATGATAATTTATTCTACTCAGGGGTCGCCTGGGTGGCTCAGTCGGTTAAACGTCTGACTCTTGATTTCGGCTCAGGTCATGCTCTCAGGGTTGTGAGATCGAGCCCTGAGTTGGGCTCCACGCTTAGCGTGGAGTCTGTTTGAGATTCTCTCTCTCCCTCTGCCCCTCCCCCTGCTTGTGCTCTCTCTCTTTCAAAATAAATAAATAGAATCTTTTTTTTTAAAGATTTTGATTTATTTATTTGAGAGAGAGAGAGAGAGCACAAGCAGGGGAGGGACAGGCAGAGGGAGAGGGAGAAGCAGGCCCCCCGCTGAGCAGGGAGCCCGATGCAGGGCTGGATCCCAGGACCCCAGGATCATGACCTGAGCCGAAGTCAGACGCTTAACGACTGAGCCACCCAGGCGCCCCAATAAATAGAATCTTTAAAAAAGTATTCTACTCAGAACCTTCTTTCTCAGTCATCCTAGCTGAAGGCAGTCAACCCAGAAGGTCAGACTGGCCTCATCCAAGCCTCCCCCAGGAGGAACAGCAAGTTTTAATAGTGCGAAGAAGATAACCATATCTCAATTTTTAATAAAATACTGATAGTTAGTGTGACTTGCAATACCCTTGCAGCTGGAGGAGAGTTCCACCCCACTAACAGGCCATGGAGCCAGAGGCCTGGGATGTGGATTAAAGCCTGGACAGCCTGGAGCACTGCGCTGGGTCTCAGCCGCCTGCCCTGCCTCTGTTTCTGGCTGTTTCCATTGCAGACCCCTGCCGGGTCACTGTGGTTCTTAGGGGGCTGAGGACAGTCCTTTCCTCACCACCTTCCCAGTGTTCAACCGAGGCTATTTCATGCAAAAAGTAGCCTGAGTGGTTTGAAATTGCAGATGAAATGGTGCTATTTATTTCTCTTCTGTTCTAAGGGGCTACACTATTTTTGTTCATTAATTTTTAAGTCCACAAAAATGAAGAGAATGGGAAAGGGTCTTTGAAAGGAGAAGAGATTTCAGTACAATTTGAAAAAGTCAAAAGTTGATAAAGACGAGCTTAAAAGCGAGAGAGCCGCAGAAGCAGGAGTGGATCAAAGGGAGCCCGCGTGCCTGGCAGAGGCCTCCAAGTCCTGGCATGTGGGACTGTCTCCCCAGTTGCACCCCTTACGCCTTACACCCCATTCCCACAGCACTCCTCACTCTTACCAGACAGCATAGACTTCTGGGCGGGGGGTGGGGATTGAAGGGCCTTCAAAAAAAAATTCCAAATTCGGCTTTTTAGGGGTCTCCTAGGATATGATTCTACTCACCTTAAAGCGAAGGCTTCTGGTTTCCCAGCCCTTCCAGTAAAGTCCCCAGCCAGTGTGCAGCCCCTCCAAGTAAACCCCCATAAACCTGGGCCTCTTTTTTAAATATTGAGCAGGCTGGCAAGAGTCAGTCAATGTTGAGGCAAATCACTGTAACGGTTGCTTTTATGTGTCACTTTGGCCAGGCAACAGTTACTCAACCAAACACTAACCTGGGGGTTGCTGTGGGGTATTTTGTAGAAGTGGTTAACATCTATCGTCAGCCGACTTGAAGCAAAGTAAATTGTCCTTGAAAACCTGGATGGCCTTAGCCCATCAATTGAAAGGCAAAACAGGTTTCCCCCAGGAAGAAGGAATCGGCCTCAAGCCCGGAGCATTAATGCCCGCCGAGACCTTCCAGCCCGCAGGCTCGCTCTGTTGATTTCAAACCTGCCTAGATAGACCCCCCAGTTGTGACTGCCTAAGCCAATTCCTTGAACTAAATCCCCGTTTCAGTCTCTGTCTCTAGGTCTCGACCTCTAGAAAGATAGGTAATTTCTATATGCATTACACACACACACACACACACACAGAGCCCACTGGTTTCGCTGGTAGAACCCTGCCTCTAACTAATGCAAGTCACCAAACGCAAAGGGAGCCCGAGCTCAACCCCGAAAACGGTCTGGCCACGCCCCTGCCTCCGCAAACTCCTCCCCTCCCGCTGTGCCGCCCTTGTCGCGCTTGGCTCCAGCCCCAGGGCCTCCCTGCTGCTCCTGCGACCCAGCATGCTTGGCTTCCCAGAGCCCAGGCCCCCTGGGGCTGCCTCCCACTGCAAAGGTTTGCCTGGCTTGCTCCTGGCTTGCTCCTGGCTTGCTCCCCCAATGTACACGCGTCTCTGCTCAGATGTTCCCTCTTGCAGCGACACCTTCCCAGGCCGCTCTAACTTAAAACCGACACCCCTCCCCCATTCCCACATGCTCCATCTGTTACATTCATGGCAAAGACGACTTCCTGAAGTGATATATTTGCACACTTATTACTTCATTATCTGATACCTCCACTAGCCTGGAAGCGCCGGGACAGGGACCCTCTGTCTTGTTCACTGTTGTTACACCATCCCCTAAAACAGTGCCAGGTCCTTTATGTGAAGAGTCGATATATGGATGGATGGCAAATGAACAACTCTGTGGAACAGAGAACTTTAAAAACAACTCTAATTGCAAAAAAAAACCAAGAAACAAAACCACGAATTGATTATACACTGAAAGATTCAAGTCACTATTACAATCTGTAAACAATAATGGAATACTAGGAAAAGGAAAAAAATCGGAGCACAACAAAGAGCTTTTAGGAAGGCACCTGGCTGGCTCAGTGGGTGGAACCTGCGACTCTTGAGCTGGGGGTTATGAGTTAGAGCCACGTTGGGGATAGAGATCGCTTAAGAATAAAATCTTAAAAAAAAAAAAAAAAGACAGCTCTTAGAGCCGAAAATGATTGGCAAAACTTCAAAAATTCCATGAAAAAGGGGCACCTGGGTGGCTCAGTGGATTAAGCATCTGCCTTCCGTTCAGGTCACGATCCCGGGATCCTGGGATTGAGTCCGCATCGGGCTCCTTGCTCAGCGGGGAGCCTGCTTCTCCCTCTCCCTCTGCCGCTCCCCCTGCTTGTGCTCTCTCTCTCTCTCTGACAAATAAATAAATAAAATCTTTTAAAAAATACAAATAAAAAAATAAAAATTCCACGAAAGGGCCAATTTTAAGCTGCCAACTCGATGTTACTGCACACTAGTTGGGAAGAGCGGCGCAGAATGGGCTCTCACAGGTGGTTTGAGCTGCTTCCAGCACACCATTGACAGGTGCAGGTAGGCTGATGTGTTAGCTGTGATGTGCCAATCAGATCTCCCTTCAGGAAAGGATTTATTCTCCCATCTGTTGAAAATGCAGCGAGATAAAAGTCCCCAGCTGTCAGCCCCCTGTAGGGGTTGTCTCAGCGGAAAAGAGCCACCTAACTCAGAGGAAAAGAGCCACCTAATCCTGCCCAGGGCAACCCATATTCAATGAGTGAACAACACAGGGGATTAAGGTCCAGCTCCCTTGCCCCAAATAGGGACCACTCTGACAAACGACCCAAACTTCCAGTCGGGTTGGATGAGGAGACTTTACAGTTTTGACTTCTTCCTCTGGCCAGTCATCTTCCTTCTCTTAATACCCCTCCTGTATCTATTTTCCTTCTGATGGCATGAAGTCATCATATGTCAGCAAAGAGAAGAACGAGGAGCCGGTGTAGGAACTGAGGAAAGAAGGGAGAGGTGAAGTGGTTATTTTAGAGTGGAAAACTAGGTTTCTAAGAGAGTATAGTGGGATTATCTGACAGTGTTGAGAGAAAAGAGACACAGAGAATCAATTCTGGAGTCCCAATGTCACACAGGAACCCAAAAAAGAAAAAAAAAAAAAAAACAGAGCAAATGAGGAGGGGCATTTCAAAAAAAAACAGAAGAAATAAAAATTTTCTAGAACTGAAGAACATGAATGTTTGTATTAAAAGGGCTCATCAAAAGTAAAATGAGATGACAGGCACCCGGCTGGCTCAGTCAGTGGAGTGTGCGACTCTTGATTCCGGGGTTGTGGGTTCGAGCCCTGCATTGGGTATAGAGATTACTTAAAATCTTAAAAAAAAAAAAAAGTAAAATTAGATGATTTTTAAAAGAAGTACATTGGGGGCACCTGGGTGGCTCAGTCCGTTAAGCGTCTGACTTCGGCTCAGGTCATGATCTCAGAGTCTTGGGATTGAGGCCTGTGTTGGGCTCCAAGCTCAGTGGGGAGTCTGCTTGAGGATTCTCTCTCTCCCTCTCCCTCTGCCCCTCCTTCTGCTCATGCCCTCACATGCGTGCTCTCTCTCATAAAGAAAAATAAATAAATAAATCTTTAAAAAACACCCTTATGAATTTTTAAGGACACCAGAGATATGGAGGAAAACCTAAATATTTGCAGAGGGAAAAAATCCCTTGCAAAAGAATAAGAATTAAAATGGCATTGAAATTCTCAGTAATAATACTGGATTTTAGAAACTAACAGAAAAATCCATTCAAAAATATGAAGAAAACATTTTTCAACTTAGAATTCTTTACTAAGCCAAAATCTCAAACAAATATGAAGGTGGACTAAAGATATTTTCAGACATCCAAATAATAGTACATCAAAAGCTCATCTTTCATAAACCTGTCGTAGAAAGTTACTAGAGAATGTATTCCCCCAAATGAAGTAAATCAGTAAAGAGGAAGACAAGGAATCTAGGAAATAATGATCCAGTCCAGGAGCTGAGATAAAGGAAATTCTAGAAGGAGAGATATACAGCAAGCCTGGAAGACACCCAGCTCAGATGGGAGAAGGACAGAGGCCTCTGAGAGAGCTGCTCCCAACTCTTTCCACCTCTTTCTGCCAAGTTTGGTGAACCTTAATTGGGGTCTTTTTGATTCACCTAAACAGGCTTTAAGAACTTTGTATATCAGAGAAAGAAAAATTGGAGTTTCCAACCCTTCATTCGTAGAAGACCTCCAGGCTCCTTACATAACTGTGCCCACTCCCTCCCCAGAAACTTTCTACCTCCACAGTCAATACTATAGAGCAAAAATAAAATGTAAAGCTTTTGTCTCACTAGACCCTCTGCTCAAAAAACAGAATGTGAGAAAAATCTAGGCAAATTCTAGTTATCCATCCAATGTAGTCCATACATTAAATCCCTCAAATCTATCAAAAACCTTGGTTTCATCATGATAGGGGGAAAAATCTGGGTTTTTTCCTCAATAAGAAAATTTTGGGGGGCGCCTAGGTGGCTCAGTCATTAGGCATCTGCCTTTGGCTCAGGTCGTCATCCCAGGATCCTGGGATTGGGCCCCGAATCGGGCTCCCTGCTCCACGGGAAGCCTGCTTCTCCCTCTCCCACTCCCCCTGTTTGTGTTCCCTCTCTCACTGTGTCTCTCTCTGTCAAATAAATAAATAAAATCTTTTAAAAAAAGAAAATCTTGGGGCACCCGGTGGCTCAGTCGGTTAAGTGTCTGCCTTTGGCTCAGGTCATGATCCCGGGGTCCTGGGATCGAGCCCTGCATTGGGCTCCCTGCTCAGCGGGAAGCCTCTTTCTCCCTCTCCCTCTGATCCTCCTCTTGGCTTGTTCTCTCTCTCTCTTTCTCAAATAAATAAATAAAATCTAAAAAAAAGAAGAGGGACTCTCTATTTGGGCAGCTACCCTGTTACATTTTTCATGAACTTTAATTTTTAGGGGTATCGATTACTGTAGAAAGTACTACTAGGAATGAATCATGCCGTTCTGGCTCTAATATTCAAATAAATGAAAATAATGGTGTCATAAAAATGTGACAAGTGTCATCATATCCTCTTAGAAGACTGTCCTCAAGACACTTGATTTTTGTTTGCTCTCTGAGGCTGTGCTTCTCAGCCACCTTCCAGGGATCAAAGTAGTTTCCAGGCATTGCGGTTCTGGAAAAATATTGTGTTGAAAATGAACTGGACAGAATTAATGAAAAGGCCTCTTTCCCACTGAAAATGAATAATTTGGTGTCCAAATTTACAAGCCAATCTTGGGTAGGTTCAGGCAGCACGGGACAGTTTCTCACATTCTAATCACTGTAGGGCTCAGAGTCCGAGACCCTTGGATTCCATGGGGACCCCACCATGGTACAGCTGTCCCATGAAGCCCAACAGCAAAGAGCCAGCTGAGCAGATCTGTTACACTAGTAACCCCAGCTTTACTACTGGCAAAGCCCTAATCCAGAATTGGGAAATCCCTGCCTTCCTTTCTCTGAGGTCCCTAACTATTGTAGAAGACACCAGAAGAGCAGACAAAGAACTGGCAAAGAAAGTTGAAGTTGGTTACCACAGTTTGTGTGTATGGATGCACCTTCAAGAGAAGTGCACCAAGTCCTACAAATCAGTGGCCCTCGAACTGTGCGACTCTGGGGAACAGAAATGGAAGTGACCAGAATTCTATCCATGGTGGATACAATATTCCAGGCTGGACCCACTCTTGCCTAAATCCATTTCTTATCTTCGTCTAAGGCAAAAAATTCCTTACCACAAATGTGTGTCCTTAAGACAGTCGCTGCTTGCAATGTCCACAATAGCCAAACTATGGAAAGAGCCAAGACATCCATCGACAGATGAATGGATAAAGAAGATGTGGTATATATACAATGGAATATTATGCAGCCATCAAAAAGAATGAAATCTTGCCATTTGCAATGACGTGGATGGAACTGGAGGGTATTATGCTGAGCAAAATAAGTCAGTCAGAGAAAGACATGTATCATATGACCTCACTGATATGAGGAATTCTTAATCTCAGGAAACAAACTGAGGGCTGCTGGAGTGGTGGGGGGTGGGAGGGATGGGGTGGCTGGGAGATAGACATTGGGGAGGGTATGTGCTATGGTGAGCACTGTGAATTGTGTAAGACTGATGAATCACAGACCTGTACCTCTGAAACAAATAATACATTATATGTTAAAAAAAAAAAAAGAAGAAGAAGAAGAGAGCAGGAGGGGAAGGATGAAGGGTTGGGGAAATCGGAGAGGGAGATGAACCATGAGAGACTATGAACTCTGAAAAACAAACTGAGGGTTCTAGAGGGGAGTGGGTGTGAGGATGGGTTAGCCTGGTGATGGGTATTAAGGAGGGCATGTACTTCCTGGAGTGCTGGGTGTTATATGCAAACAATGAATCATGGATCACTACATCAAAAACTAATGATGTAATGTATGGTGATTAACATAACATAATAATAATAAAAAAAACAAGACGGTCGCTGCTCAATTTCTGTTTCCTCAGCCAACAGTAACCACAGTCCATCACGGCCTGCCTCTCTGCCTTCTCTGGGAGCAGACCCGTTCTTGCTCTTCAAATTAAACATGAAGATTTGGAAAAATGTTTCAAAACCAACCTGCTGTCAGCAACTCAAAACTTAGAGAAGCCTTGACTTGAAGGAGAACTCAAAACAATTTAATAAACCATACACTGTATCACAGTAAAGGAAGGGGCCCACAATTGTTTTATTTACAAGGACAACATTGGGGAAATGGAGCTTCCATTAAGAAGAGTTAGCCTGCCAGGTTCAAAGTAAAATATTTTTGCTCAAAATATACAAGGGGCTAGAACAGAAGATCTTTAATGTAGCTCCTAAACTTACTATATATATATATGTATATGTATATATATATATATATATACATATATATGTATATATATATATACACACACACACACATATGTATATATCCCTAAATGCTTATTTTTTAAAAATATTTTATTTATTCAAGGGCGAGCAAGCAAGAGAGAGCACGTGTGAGCCTGAGCAGTGGGGAGGGGCAGAGGGAGAGGGAGAAGAAGGCTCCCCGCTGAGCAGGGAGCACGATGCAAGGCTTGATCCCAGGATCCTGGGATCATGACCTGAGCCGAAGGCAGATGCTTAACCGACTGAGCCACTCAGGTGCCCCATCTCCCTAAAGGCTTATTAAAATATTATTGCCTTTACTTGGTTCTTTATACTTTTCTGTATTATCTACATATTTTAAAATGGTCATAGATTTAGCTTATAACAAGAAAATAGAAAACATATTTAAAAATAGACAACAAAATTAGACTCAAGTGATCCTTTTCTAACTTGTCAGGTCATGTCACTCTGTTCCTAATGCTCCAAATGTTCATAAAGTCCTTACTGAGGTTCTAGATGATTCCAACCTTCCCTACCTCTCTAATTTCAACTCGGACCACTCTCCCTTCATTTTGGTCACATCATGTTCCTGGTAGTTCCTCCAATGAGCCGTATAAGCTCTATCTCAGGGTCTGTGCGTTTGATGTCTCCTATACCCAAAGGGCTCCCTCTCTTGCTCATTTCAATTCTCCGTTCAAATGTTACCTTGTCAGAGAGAACTTCTCTCCATACCATATCTAAAATAGCAGCTTGGGGTGCCTGGCTGGCCCAGCCCACAGAGCATGTGGCTCTTGATCTTGATCTATCCCCCAGGTTGGGCATAGAGATTACTTTAAAAAAATAATAAAATAGGGGCGCCTGGGTGGCTCAGTCGTTAAGCGGCTGCCTTCGGCTCAGGTCATGATCCCAGGGCCCTGGGATCGAGCCCCGCATCAGGCTACTTGCTCGATGGGAAGCCTACTTCTCCCTCTCCCACTCCCCCTGCTTGTGTTCCTTCTCTCACTGTGTCTCTCTCTGTCAAATAAATAAATAAAATCTTTAAAAAAAAATAAAATCTCTAAAAAAAAATAATAATAATAAAATAGCACCTGCTATCATTCTATGAACATTTGCATTGATTACGTACTCATTAAAATTTCCTTTGTAATGTAAAAATATGCCATACATAATGGTAATTTGACAAAGAAAAACACTTGCAAAAAATATGATAAAATGTGCATTTTCTGTGGTGCTTGGCTGGCTCAGTCCGTAGAGCATGTGACTTGATCTTGGGGTTGTGAGTTCAAGCCCTGCGTTGGGTATAGAGATGACTTTAAAAAAATAAAATCTCGGGGCACCTGGGTGGCTCAGTTAAGCGTCCGACTCTTTTTTTTTTTTTTAGATTTTATTTATTTATTTGACAGAGAGAGGCAGTGAGAGAGGGAACGCAAGCAGGGGGAGTGGGAGAGGGAGAAGCAGGCTTCCCGCCGAGCAGGGAGCCAGATGCGGGGCTCGATCCCAGGACCCTGGGATCATGACCTGAGCCGAAGGCAGACGCTTAACAGCTGAGCCACCCAGGCGCCCCCACATTATTTTTTTAAAAAGATTTTATTTATTTGACAGAGAGAGGCAGTGAGAGAGGGAACACAAGCAGGGGGAGTGGGAGAGGGAGAAGCAGGCTTCCCGCGGAGCAGGGAGCCCGATGCGGGGCTCGATCCCAGGACCCCGGGATCATGACCTGAGCCGAAGGCAGACGCTTAACAACTGAGCCACCCAGGCGCCCCAAGCGTTCGACTCTTGGTTTCGGTTCAGGTCATGATCTCAGGGTCGTGAAATCGAGCTCTGCGCTCAGCAAGGAGTCTGCTAGAGTTTCTCTCCCTCTGCCCCTTCCCCCACTCGCACGTGTGCTCTGTCTCTCTCAAATAAATAAATCTTTAAAAAATTAAATAAAAACTTTTTTAAAAATGTGTATTTTCTTAATATGTACATTTGGTCATATATTTTGCAAGTGCTTTAAGAATGAGCAACCTATTAAGAGAATGGGCCAAGGAAATGTCATTGACAAAAGAAGAAATACACCTACATGTTTAAAATATTTTAAATACTTATTAATATTAATATTTATATTTATTTATAAATATTTTAAAATTCACAAATAAGCCAAGAAAAGCAAATACCACCAAGAACAAGAACTACTTTTTCCTTTAAACCAGTGGTTGGCAAACTTTTTCTGTAAAGATCTAGAGAGTAGAAATTTCCATTTTGTGGGCCACATAATAGTCTCTGTCACACATTCTTTACTGTTTTTTTTTTTTAATTTTATTTTATTATTATTTTTTAAATTTTATCATTTTATTTATTTGTCAGAGAGAGAGAAAGCACAAGCAGGGGGAAGGGCAGCAGAGGGGGAAGCAGATTCTTTGCCGAACAAGGAGCCCGATACGGGACTTGGTCCCAGGACCCCGGGATCATGACCTGAGCCAAAGGCAGACGCTTAACGACTGAACCACCCAGGTGCCCTGTCTTTTTTTTTTTTTTTTTTTTAACAACCCTTTAAAAGCAAATAGGTTGGGGCGCCTGGGTGGCTCAGTCGTTAAGCGGCTGCCTTCGGCTCAGGTCATGATCCCAGGGTCCTGGGATCGAGCCCCACATCGGGCTCCCTGCTCGGCGGGGAGCATGCTTCTCCCTCTGCCACTCACCCCACTCGTGTTCTCTCTCATTCTGTCTCTCTCTCAAATAAATAAATAAAATTTAAAAAAAAATAAAAAGAGTCAACTGTACATGAAATCAATAAAATACCACCCAATGATTTCAAAGGATGCTGTATATCTGAATTAATTAATTCAAACATAGGAAGATCTTCATGGCTTTTCTTGGTTAGAAAAAAATATAAATATAGATCACATAAAATAGCATATAAAACATGATTCAGTTTATATAAAATTATACATATGTATGTATATATGTGTATATATCTAAGTTACACATATATATGCATAGAGCAATATTTGTGAAGAATATGGTTAGCTGGGGTGTTAGGACATTAAGTGACTCTCTTATATTATTAGGTATTGCTTGATTTTAAGTAGGTATCATCATTTTAATAATAAAAAAAAACTTGGGGCACCTGGGTGGCTCAGTTAAGCGGCTGCCATTGGCTCAGGTCATGACCCCAGGGTCCTGGGATCGAGCCCCGCATTGGGCTCCCTGCTCAGCCAGGAGCCTGCTTCTCCCTCTCCTCTCTGCTTGTGCTCTCTCTCTTGCTCACTCTCTCTCGCTATATCTGTCTTTCTCTCTCAAATAAATAAATAAAATCCTAAAAAAAGAAAACAAAACTCACTAAATTAGGAAAACTTCACATCAATTGAAATGCATTTTTGTGTGAAATGCAATAATTTTCTAAAACTATCCTTCTGGGGTACAAGGTGGTTCAGTCGGTTAAGCATCCGACTTTTGATTTTGGCCCAGGTCATGATCTCAGGGTCGTGAGATCGAGCCCCTGCATTTGACTCCATGCTGGGCATGGAGCCTGCTCAAGATTCTCTCTCTCTCTGCCCCTCCCACCCTCAAAAATAAAATAAAATAAAATAATCCTTCTGAAATTATTCTTACAATACAATAATGGTAAGTATCTTTCACCATTTGAACAAATATTGTTATGGGTTTTGTTTGCTCTTTGGTTTGTTTCTTGTACTAACAGTAAAAAGTTACTCATCATCTTATGAATATTCTTTTAGGTAATCTAGGATCATGCATTTTAATCTCTGCCACCCCTTTTCTCAAACTCTCTGTGAACAATCACTGGCATCATGGTACCATGATATTCTCAAACCCAGGGCACAGAGCATAGAACTAGACGAGACTCAGCGCATTGACCACTGTATAGGAGAAGCTAGGGGAGCAGAAGAGCAGAGAGAAGGTAGATGGTGAAGGGCATCAAAGTGTCCACTCAAAAAGTGCCCTGGGAACTCATATCACTATCTGTCATTTGCAGCCAAGCAGTCTTCATTTACCCCATCCTGCAAGCTTGCCACATTTAAAAATGAACATGTAGGGGCTCCTGGGCGGCTCAGTGGGTTAAGCGACAAACTCTTGATTTCAGCTCAGCTCATGATCTCAGGGTTGTGAGCTCGAGCCCCGTGTCGGGCTCCACGCTGGGTGTGGATCATACTTAAGAGTCTCTCTCTCGGGGCACCTGAGTGGCACAGTCAGCTAAGCATCCAACTCTTGGTGTCGGCTCAGGTCGTGATCTCAGGTCCTGGGATCGGGCCCTGTGTCGGGCTCTGTGCTCAGTGCAGAGTCTGCTTGGGACTCTCTCCGTCTCGCTCTGACCCTCCCCCGCCGCACGTACTCGCTCTCTGTCTCTCAAATCAATAAATACATCTTTAAAAAAAAGGTTCTCTCTCTCTTCTTCTCCCTGTGCCCCTCGCCTCCCTCTAAAAAATAAAATATAGGGCACCTGGGTGGCTCAGTCGTTAAGCGTCTGCCTTCGGCTCAGGTCATGATCCCGGGGTCCTGAGATCGAGCCCCGCGTCGGGTTCCCTGCTCCGCGGGAGGCCTGCTTCTCCCTCTCCCACTCCCCCTGCTTGTGTTCCTGCTCTCGCTGTCTCTGTCTCTGTCAAATAAATAAATAAAATCTTTAAACAAACAAAAAACCATATATATCTATATATATGTAAAAAGAAAATAAACATGTAAATCAACAGAAATATCACAGCCCTGGTGTTCGGCATAGCACCTAACTTGCACCATGTTTCCCGCAAATGAGCAGCTTTTATGGATCAACACTGGTTATTTTAGTATTCAGATAAAAAGGGTTCACTGACAAAGTGGTAACAAGACTTTTCATTAAAGCTTTTACCTAAGAAATGGAAGTATTAAACTGTGCAAACTTGCTATACTTTTATTCTTTGAGAATAACTGATTTATTTTTGTGTTTGCATTTTTTGGATTATGAGACTAACACATGCTCATTGTAAAAGATTTCCAAACTATGGAAGAGTATAAAGAAACAGAAAAGCAAAACCCAGCCTCCATTGTGTTATTCAGTGACCACCATGGTTCATATTATAGCATTTTTTCCCAGTCATTTTGAGATCATAGTGTATAATTTTGAATATTTTTTTTTTACTAAGTATTAAAGTGGACTCATTTCCCAGTGGCAATAGCATCTTAATAAGTGTGAAGAAAACCATGTCTAGGCTTTTGATATCAAACTAGTGATGAAATTAGGTTAATAGATTACATGTGTACAATGTGTTCTTTCCTACCTCTGTCATTAAAAATTTCACATAGACAAAAATTGCATTTTCCATACCGCAAGGATAATCAAGGTAAAAAAAAAAAAAAGACGCTGAAATCCAAACATTGGATTATGCAGTACTTTCTTTCTTTTTTTTTTAGAGAGGGGGATGGGCAGAGGCAGAGAGAGACTCTTAAGCAGCCTCCATGCCCAGCGCGGAGCCTGACTCGGGGCTTGATCTCACAACCCTGAGATCATGACCTGAGCCAAAATCAAGAGTCAGACGCTTAATCAACGGAGCCACCCAGGCGCCCTGGGCAGTACTTTCCATCAAATGGCCAGAAGACTTCTAATAATCAAAAGGAGGGTCTTTGTGTGTGTGTGTGGGGGGAGTATGAAATATGCTACCGGTGAACAAAATGTTACACCTTTTGATGACATTTCAGTGATTGACAAGAAAGTTAAAATTGCTATTTAAATTTTATATATAGGCCAATTTTAAGGCATGAAACGAAAGCAAGATAAAAATCTGTCATCTCTTTCTAGTTCCAAAAGTATTCAATAGAACAGATAATTTAAATGTCAGGAAAAGGTTTTTCAAAAGCTTCCAGAAATATTGACAAATTGCATAAATAACCTTTGCTTGACTAATATTTTTGTCATTTAAGACATATTCTTATCTTATTAAAAAAAAACACTGAAGTCTTTACATCAGTTTTACCTGTTAAACAACAGTACTGTACTATTCATAAAAGTTAAAGCAAATTTATATTTAGATTTCAATAGTACATGTTCATCCTTAAAGGTTATAATTTGTTTTAAATAGCACAGCCATCTGTCCTGTGATGGCTCACATCAGTTTAATTATTGGAGAATTCTAAGTGACATTTCTCCCACAAATGCGTGTCCTGCTCAACTGTACTGAAAACACGAGCTTTGACCCCATACTTCCCCCTTACCAGCAAATTACACTCTTGAGTTCACCATTTGTTAGTAGTATAATTCACGAGTGCCTGTCACCTTATATACTTATATATTCTATCATAAAGCAGTTATTACTTCTAGAATTTTCCCATCCATGGTTGTTGATCTGTTATTGTAATGAATATATATTTGCCCCATACATAATTTTCAATATGTAGAGCTGTGTAATAGATTGCCAGTAAGCAAAGTTGGTTATTTTTTTTAAGTAATCTGTACTCACAATGTGGGGCTCGAAGTCACGAGCATGTTCTACCGACTGAGCCAGCCCAGCTCCCCTGTGATACAATTTTTAAATGAGCTGGTGTGACCTAGGAAGACCAACAATAAATAAAACATGGGTAAATTAAAGAGCCCTGCATTTGCGCTCCAAAAACAATTGTACAATTATGGGATGGAGGTTGTAGTGTGTTCAATGTCCACATCTTAATCCCTGGCACCTGTAAATGTGACCTTATTTGGTAAAAGAGTTTTTGCAGATGAAATTAAGGATCTCAGGATGAGATCATCCTGGATAATCCCTGTGGGCTCTAAATTCGGTGACAAGTCTTCTTATAAAAGAGATACAAAGGAGAGACATAGGGAGAAGAGAAGACCATGTGAAAATGGAGGCAGCAATTTGGAGTGATGCAGCCACAAACCAAGAAACTTCTGGAACCACTGGAAGCTGGAAGAGGTAAGGCAGAATTCTTTTTTTAAAAGACTTATTTATTTATTTGAGAGAGAGAGAGCGCGCGCACATGCAAGTGGGGGGAGGGGCAGAGGGAGAGAAGCAGACTCACCGCTGAGCACAGCACCCAACGTGGGGCTTGATCTCACGACCCTAAGATCATGACCTGAGCTGAAACTGAGAGTCAGATGCTCAACTGACTGTGCCCCCAGGTGCCCCAAGGCAAGGAAGAATTCTTATGGAGCCTTCCTAGCGAGTATTGTTATGTCAACACCTTGATTTCAGACTTCGAGCCTGAAAGAAAGAATACATTTCTACCGTTTTTGTTTTTGTTTCTTTTTTTAAGTAGGCTCCATGCTCACTATGGAGCCCAGTGTGGGGCTTGAACTCATGACCCTGAGATCAAGACCTGAGCTGAGATCAAGAGTCTGTCGCTTAACCGACTGAGCCACCCAAGTGCCCCACATTTCTACTGTTTCAAGCCATGAAGTCTGTCGTATTTGTTACACCAGCCCTAGGAAATTAATATAGGGACACATGGCTTGGCAACAGTATATGTGAAAATATCTGGCTGATAAAGAAAGCAAATGCAGGCTTTAGCCATAGCAATGGAAACAGTTAATAGATCAAGCGAAGTAACTTGTTTTACCATAGAGCTGAAATACTGGACTCTGTGCCTGGTGCCACATTTTAGGAGGGACGTGGATAAATGGGAGCCTTGTCAGAAACAAGTGACCAGGATAGTGATGGTTCTGGAAGGCTTGCCATACAAAAGATGAGTTGACAGCATTGGAGATGGGTATCCTGCAAAAGGGGGTGGATGAGCAGCCTGAAACACGTGAAACGCTGTCTTGTCAGAGGGAGACATCTTGCTTTGTGTCGCTCCAGGAGGCAAAATTGGGTCCAGCAGGTGGAAAGTAAAAACAGAAGAAAAGTTGTCTAACAAGTGCTGATTATAGAAATTCAACACACTGAAAGCATTTCAAAAGGGGAAATGTATTGGCTTCCTAATTCCAGACATATGGCATCTGGTTCTGCCTCTGCAGTTCATTGGTTTTTGTGATTCTGGACATATCATTTCCCCTTCTTTGGATCTCGGTTTTCTTTTCTTTTTTTTCTTTTAAAGATTTTATTTATTTATTTATTTGAGAGAGAGAGAGAGAGAGTGTGTAAGCTGGGGGGAGGGGCAGAGGGAGAAGCAGACTCCCCGCTGAGCAGGGAGTTGGACATGGAACTCCATCCCAGGACCCTGAGATCATGACCTGAGCCGAAGGCAGACGCTTCACTGACTGAGCCACCCAGGACCCCCCGGAAAGATTACTTTAAAAAAATTATACGAGGCACACCAGGGTGGCTCAGTCGGTGAAGCGTCTGCCTTCGGCTCAGGTCATGATCCCAGGGTCCTGGGATCGAGCCCCACATCGGGCTCCTTGCTCAGTGGGGAGCCTGCTTCTCCCTCTGCCTGCCTCTCTGTCTCTCCCTCTCTCTGGCAAAATAAATAAAAATCTTTTAAAAAATTATATGAAAGGCAGCTGTTAAGGAAATGCAGCGAATGCAGCAGGGAGGCACTCAGTAAATACACTTAAAATTAAACTTCTGACTATGCCTAGCCCCCATCCTCCTGGGCTGCCTAAACAAATGAGTGAGTGAATGAATGAATGAAAAGTGTCCTTCCTTGGGTCCCCCTCCCCTTAGGGGGTATTCTATAGTTCTTGGAGCTAATGCAGTGTCGAGGAGTTGGAGACAGGGAAGGGTACCTATCCGGGCCTCAGTCCATCATCCACAGTTTACCACCCGAGAGGTCCATCATCCCAATTGCCATGATGTCTCCTATAGCCCGAAGGTCTCCTGGCTCTTGCCATGTTGAGGCTTGGAAGTCTTCTCCAAGGCTGGCTGGAAGGGAACCTGTCTACCGGGAGGTACCCTGCTGTTGTCCTCTGTTTCTGCTGTTTTCCTGAAAGCGCTGCTCGACATGACAGCCGAGGTCCTGCCTGCACTCCGCCCTCAGAGACCCCTTTCTCATTTCTCCTCCCAGCAGTCCGTGGAAAGGCTTCGGTAATCATATAATTTTCTAAGGCACTGCATGCCCATGATTCCCCTTTTCTCTCTCCTCTGAGAACCTTCTACATTCTTAATGATCTGCCTTTGGAACACAAAAGCCAAAGGTAAGCTACGCAGGTAATTTTGTTTTTCTGGTGCTATATATTTTTAAGGTAATGAGCTGGGGCTGGCTATCTGTCTGAAGATGGGAAAGGTAAAGGGGGGAAATGTGAAGAACAGTCTCCCCATATATTGTCATTTCTCTCTCCCCTCTGAGTTCAAAGCCAGTTGGGAAACAGGCTCAGGAATCAATCAGAGATAAAATGTATTCATTCAACACAAATTTGTTAAATACCATCTACCGTCCCAGCATTGCTTTAGGCACTAAAGAATACAGCAGTGCCCAAAGCAGACAAAAGAGCTATCTAGGATTTGCAAAGTTACATTTTATTTTCATTTATTTTTATTATTTATTTTTTTTTACAAAGTTACATTTTAAAACCTGACCTAGCCTGGGGTCAAAATGACCTTTCCTCAATTGAATTTATCCATTTAGTCAGATACTTAGTGGCTGAAAGACTGAACAAGACTCTACTGTTTCCTTTGCTGTGCAGAAGCTTTTTATCATTTTTTTAAAAGATTTTATTTATTCCTTTGAGAGAGAGAGAGAGCACATAAGCAGGGGGAGAGGCAGAGGGAGAGGGAGAAGCGGGCTCTCTGCTGAGCAGGGAGCCCGATGCGGAACTCGATCCCAGGACCTGGAGATCATGACCTGAGCCGAAGGCAGACGCTCAACCTTCTGAGCCACCCAGGTGCCCCAGAAGCTTTTTATCTCGATGAAGTCCCAATAGTTATTTTTGCTGTTGTTTCCCTTGCCTTTGGAGATGTGTCTAGCAAGATGTTGCAGCTGAGATCAAAGAGGTTGCTGCCTGTGTTCTCCTCTAGGATTTTGATGGATTCCTGTCTCACATTTAGGTCTTTCAACCATTTTGAATTTATTTTGTGTATGGTGTAAGAAAGAGGTTCAGTTTCATTTTTCTGCATGTGGCTGTCCAATTTTCCCAGCACCATTTATTGAAGAGACTGTCCTTTTTCCATTGGACATTCTTTCCTGCTTTGTCAAAGATCAGCTGACCATAGAGTTGAGGGTCCATTTCTGGGCTGTCTATTCTGTACCATTGATCTATGTGTCTGTTTTTGTGCCAGTACCATACTGTCTTGGTGATGACAGCTTTGTCATAGAGCTTAAAGCCTGGCATTGTGATGCCCCCAGCTTTGGTTTTCTTTTTCAACATTCCTCTGGCTATTCAGGATCTTTTCTGGTTCCATGCAAATTTTAGGATTGTTTGTTCCAGCTTTGTGAAAAATGTCAATGGTATTTTGATAGGGATTGCATTGACTGTATAGATTGCTCTGGGTAGCATAGACATTTTAACAATATTTGTTCTTCCAGTCCATGAGCATGGAATGTTTTTCCATCTTTTTGTGTCTTCCTCAATTTCTATCATGAGTGTTCTGTAGTTTCTAGAGTACAGATCCTTTACCTCTTTGGTTAGGTTTATTCATAGGTATCTTATGGTTTTTGGTGCAGTTGTAAATGGGATCAACTCCTTAATTTCTCTTTCTTCAATCTCATTTTTAGTGTATAGAAATGGAACCGATTTCTGTGCATTGATTTTGTATCCTGCCACATTACTGAATTCCTGTATGAGTTCTAGCAATTTTGGGGTGGAGTCTTTTGAGTTTTCCACATAAAGTGTCATGTCATCTGTGAAGAGTGAGAGTTTGACTTCTTCTTTGCCAATTTGAATGCCTTTTATTTCTTTTTGTTAGCTCATTGCTGAGGCTAGGACTTCTAGTACTATGTTGAACAACAGTGGTGAGAGTGGGCATCCCTGTTGTGTTCCTGACCCTAGCGGAAAAGCTCTCAGTTTTTCCTCATTGATTGCAAATGACATAACAGATAAAGGGCTGGAATCCAAGATCTATAAAGAACTTCTCAAACTCAATACACAAAAAAACAAATAATCCAGTCAAGAAATGGCCAGAAGACATGAACAGACATCTCTCCAAAGAAGACATACAAATGGCCAACAGACACATGAAAAAGTGCTCAACATCACTCAGCATCAGGGAAATCCAAATCAAAACCACAATGAGATACCACCTCACACCAGTCAGAATGGCTAAAATTAACAAGACAGGAAACAACAAATGTTGGTGAGGATGAGGAGAAAGGGGAACCCTCCTACACTGTCGGTGGGAATGGAAGCTGGTGCAGCCACTCTGGAAAACAGTATGGAGGTTCCTCAAGAAGTTAAAAATAGAGCTACCCTAGGACCCAGCAATTGCACTACTGGGTATTTACCCCAAAGATACAAATGTAGTGATCTGAAGGGGCACCTGCACCCTAGTGTTCATAGCAGCAATGTCCACAATAGTCAAACTATGGAAAGAGCCGGGACATCCATCAACAGATGAATGTATAAAGATGTGGTATATATATATACAATGGAATATTACTCAGCCATCAGAAAGGATGAAATCCTATCATTTACATCAACGTGGATGGAACTGGAGGGTATTATGCTGAGCGAAATAAGTCAATCAGAGAAAGACAATCATATGGTTTCACTCATATGTGGACTATAAGAAACAACACAGAGGATCATAGGGGAAGGGAGGGAAAACTGAATGGGACGTCATCAGAGAGAGAGAGACAAACCATGAGAAACTCTTAATGCTAGGAAACAAACTGAGGGTTGCTGGAGGGGAGGGGGTAACTGGTTGATGGGCATGGGGGAGGGCACGTGATGTGATGAGCACTGGGTGGTATACACAGCTGAGGAATTATTGAACACTACATCTGAAACTAATGATGTACTATGTGTTGGCTAATTGAATTTAAATTAAAAAAAAAAAAAAGACTGAAGCCGCCTCCTCCACCTGTCAATCTGGTTTCCTACCCCCAATGGGCTTACTGCATGGAAGATCCAGGAATGGAGATAAGAACACCTAGTAGCCTGCAAGCTGGCAGCTCTGAAAGAGAAAGGGCCAAAGTGGGCTGAACACACACACACACACACACACACGCGCGCGCGCACACACCCAGAGAGAGCAAGAGAGTGAGCGAGAGAATACCCCCTTCTCCAGGCTCACCAGTTAGCTACTTGAGTGGGTGGAAAGAGGAGCAGAAACCCAATTCTACATACTTCATAGAGATGAGTTACCATTTTATGGCTGGAGGTAGGAACATGGAGAGGGAAAGTTATTCCCTTTGCAATTAATATTGTAGCTTTTTATCCAGACCCTCATGAATTGTTCTTGACTTTTGAATAAGATGTGCGTGAATTTATCTAGATACGCTTACTCTTCATTTAGCTCTAGTTTTTAAGCTCATTTTTTAAATGCCCAAGTGTCTCTGTTGTTACTAATTGAGAAGGCTGTATTATACAAGGGCCTTTTACTTCCATTAATCTGTGCATCCACAAAACATTATCTCTATCACATTAAATATATTATAGGAGTGAGTTCAGAATAGTTTCTCCACATTTATTTTCTTCATATGGGAAACACAAGGGGTGACATTTATCAAGTGGCTAAAATCTAGCTCCTTAAAGTTTTATCTTTTATGTTTATATATGGTTAATGATATGAAATTTGAACCTGGCTCCTTAAATCCTTGATGTGCTAGTTCTGAGCCTGCTTTCTCTCAGAGGCAGTCCTCACCCTTCCCTGCTCTGCTCTGTCCTGTAGGGAGAGGGAATGACCCCCTCAAGCTGTTTCCCAGGCTCCCATGTTAGCTGGCTTCCGGCTGGGTCCAGCCAACAGGAAGCGCTAGCTGGAGGCTTGGGGGCAGGTGGGAGCCCAGTGTCTCTACCTCAGGCTGCAGCTCTAACAGCGGCTGAAACTGCTGTGGTCCCAGCTGCTCCAGACAGGCCCACCATGATTCCCATTTCTGCCAAAAGACCAGGCCAGAGGCTGCAGGATCTTTACCTCCTCTCTGTCCCCTCAAGCCTAAGAGTGGTTTTGGCCTCCTACTCTAATCTCTGGGTTGCTTTCCATAGAGCTCCAGTTGGCTTTTTAGCTCAGCCAACGTGTATGTAATCAATTCCCTGTATTACGTTCCTTTTATTTTTTAAAATATTTTATTTATTTATTTGACAGAGAGAGAATGAGTACAAGCAGGGGGAGTGGCAGGCAGAGGAAGAGAGAGAAGCAGGCTTCCTGCTCAGCAAGGAGCCTGACGCAGGGCTCGATCCCAGGACCCTGGGATCGTGACTGGAGCCGAAGGCAGGTGCTTAAATGACTGAGCCACCCAGGCGCCCCCATTTATTTTAAATACATGTAATGGTCTGTTTTCCAGTTTGGACCTTGGCTGTTGCTTTTGGCTTGAAAACAGTCTTCAGATCATGAAGATCAACTCCATCGAGTGAGTGGGGAGGAGTGTGAGTCACAGCAACCAGGGTAAAGAGCCTAAGATCATGACCTGAGCTGAAACTGAGAGTCAGATGCTCAACTGAGTGTGCCCCCAGCGGTGATTTCAGGGAACCCACTTTTTCAAGGAATACCTAATAACATTTCCCAGGACTCTAATGTTTCATACAACCCAGTTTGGAAAATGCCAAATAATAATAATCTCAGCCAGGCTTTTGATAGGTGCGGGTGGAATCATTTCAGATCAATAATGCTGGCCATATTCCCATGTTCTTGTTTAAGTGATGTACATACTTTACCTTTTTTATTTAAAAGATTTATTGAGAGAGAGTGCGCAAGTGGGGAGAGGGAGAATCTCGAGCAGGCTCCCCAGTGAGTGGGGAGCCTGACTCGGGGCTCGATCTCATGACCCTGAGATCAGGACCTGAGCTACAATCACGAGCTGGTCGCTTAACTGACTGAGCCACTTGGCGCCCCAGTGATGTACATACTTTAGATACCAGGTGTAGGTGGCTAACTTGATGCCTCATTATTAAAATTGTAGGAGCATGCTTGTATTCTCACTCAGATGGCAGGCAACAGGGGTAGGAGGATAAAACATACCTTGGGAAACACCTGATTTAGTAGCACTGGAAGGAAACCCAGTTCAACACCATCAACTTTGATGAAAGGGAAAACCCAGGCCTGGGGCATTTTCTTTCTTTCTTTTTTTTTTTTTTTAAGGATTCTTAAGTAATCTTAAACGTGGGGCTCAAACTCACAACTCTGTGATCAAGAGCCACACTGTTCCACCTACTGAGCCAGCCAGACGCGCCAGGACCTGGGGTAGTTTGAGACTACCCACTTCAAGACTAAGAGCACTGGCATGAGCCCTGTTCATGGCTTCATTTGGGGTACAATGGCATCTGGCCCACAGGAAAATGATTACAGAAAGATTTGCTTTTTGATCATTCTAGACTCTGCAGGACATGCTTTTGGGGTTCTGCACAAACTGCACAGTGTGGTGTGGCAAGAAATGCATTGGTTCAGACCTGGGTTCTGTCTTGAGGGGTCAGGGCAAGATAATTAGCTCGACTGAGCCTCAGTGTTTTTTTTTTGTTTTTTTTTTTAAAGATTATTTATTTGAGAGAGAGAGCACGAGAGAGCAGAGCGAGCACACGAGTTGGGGGTTGGGGCAGAGGGAGAAGCAGACTCCTCCTTGAGCAGGGAGCCCAACGAGGCGCTCGTTCCCAGGACCCTGGGATCATGACCTGAGCCTAAGGCAGATGCTTAACCAACTGAGCCACCCAGGCACCCCTGAGCCTCAGTTTATCTGTAAGAATGTGGAGTTTAATGATCTCCACATAGAGCTGTTGTGGAGATTAAATGAGGTATGTAAAAGCATTCCATGAAGTGTTATGCAGATAATAGCTAACAGAATTTATTTTAGTATTCTACAGTCAGCTCAATTTAATGTCCTCTCCCATTAATATTTTTATGCTTTGTGTTTTTTTTTTTTTTTTAAAGCTCTACACCCAACGTGGGGTGGGGTTTAAACTCACAATCCCATTATCAAGAGCTGCGTATTTTATTAACTGAGCCAGCCAGGTGCCCCTGCTTTATTGTGTTCTATTTTTCAAATTATAACTTAGAAATAATTTCAGGCTAAGTTGCAAAATAGTACAAAAAATTCCCCATATACTCTCTATTCAGATTCCACAAAATCTAAGTCACAATTTCAAAAAATCATTTAACATTGATATAACCTATGATAGTATATAGCCTATATACCTTAGGTAAATTCACCAATTACCCTACTCATGTCCAATTTCTGGTCCAGGATTGAACTGAGGACAACATGGAGCACTTATTTATGTCATCTTCATTTCCTTTATCTGGGTATTCCTTAGTCTTGGTCTTTCATCATCTTTATACATTTTTTTAAAGTAGGCTCCATGACCCACATGGGGCTTGAGGGGCGCCTGGGTGGCTCAGTTGTTAAGCGTCTGCCTTCGGCTCAGGTCATGGTCCCAGGGCCCTGGGATTGAGCCCCACATAGGGCTCCCTGATCAGCGGGAAGCCTGCTTCTCCCTCTCCCACTCCCCCTGCTTGTGTTCCCTCTCTCACTGTGTCTTTGTAAAATAAATAAATCTTAAAAAACAAACAAAAAACCCAAAAAACACATGGGGCTTGAACTCATGACCCTGAAATCGAAAGTCGCACGTTCTACCAAGTGAGCCAGCTAGGTGCCCCAATCTTTGTAATTTTTTTCTTTTAAATTTTATTTTTAAAGATTTATTGGAGAGAGGGAGAATCCTAAGCAGACCCCCCCCCCCCCAATTAAGCAGAGCCCGGTGTGGAGCTCAATCCCAGGACCCTGAAATCATGACCTGAGCCGAAGTCAGACACTTGGCTGAGCCACCCAGGTGCTCCATTAAATTGTTTTTAAAATCTGCTTGTTTACTATTGTTTTTTTAAGTCAGCTCTATACCCAATGTGGGGCTTGAACTCATATAACACCAAGATCAAGTTGCATGCTCTACCACCTGAGCCAGCCAGGAGCCCCCATGATCTTTGTAATTTTGAAGATTACTGGTCATTGTGTAGAATTATCCCTCAGTTTTGGTCTATCATGCTTTCTTATGGTTAATATTAATAATTAGCATTAATATTGTGATGGCTTGTTTATTCATGCCATCACGGGTGGTATAATGATGGAAATAGTGTCCTGGTTAAGTGTATGGACTCTAGTCAGAATACCTAGGTTCAAAATCTGGCTTTGAGAGGGATGCCTGGCTGGCTCAGTTGGTGCAGCATGTAGTGAGTTCGAGACCCATGTTGGGTGTAGATTCCTGAAAAAGAAAAAAAAAATCTGGGGCTCCTGGGTGGCTCAGTTGGTTAAGCAACCGACTCTTGATTTCAGCTCAGGTCATATTCTCAGGGTTGTGGGATTGAACCCCACACTGGGCTCTGCTTTCACACGTAGTCTGCTTGAGATTCTTTCCCTGGCTCCTCCTGCCACTCGTGTGTGCACTCACGCACGCTCTAAAGTAAATAAATTAAAAAAAAAATCTGGCTCTACCAGGTAGTGCAGGGTGGGACTGCTTAAAGGTTAAAGGTTGCTTTTCTCCTAAGTACTATTATTGGAAAAACACTGTTTTCTTTACAGCTCTCTTATGTGTATCCATCTTTTCTCTCCACTTGCCCCACGAGTCCATAGAAGTATCTTCCTGGAACAAGGGCCCCTTGCTAAGGGCAACCAACCTTCCAGGCTTGCCTGGAACTTTCCTAATGTCAGTAATTAAAGTTCCATGACCTGAAAGACCTTTCGGTCCCCAGCTGAGATGGTGTGGTATGCTGAGTAACAGCCCTCCAAAGATGTCCATGTCCTTCCTAATTCCTGGAACCTGTCGGTGTGTCACCTTACCACGGAAAAAGGGACATTGCAGATGTGACTTAAAGATCTCGAGATGGAGATTATCCTGGATTATCCACATGGATCTGACGTAATCACAGAGGGAATGCAGAAGGGTCCGATTCAAGAGATGTGACAGTGGGAGCAGAGAGATTTGAAGATGGACCAGGAAGGGATCGTGAGACAAGTAATCACATTTTTTTTTTCTTCAAGATTTTATTTGAGAAAGAGAACACAAGCCGGGGCGGGGGGTGAGGGGCAGGTAGGAGGGGTAGAGAGGGAGAAGTAGGCTCCCTGCCAATGTGGGGCTCCTTCCCAGGACCCCAAGATCATGACCCACGCCGAAGGCAGACGCTCAACTGACTGAGCCACCCAGGCGCCCCATCACAAAACCTTCTGAAAGCTGGAAAAGGCAAGGGAGGAGCTCTCCTCTAGGGAAAACACCCCCTGATTTTAGGATTTCCAGAATTATTATACATTTGTGTTGAAAACAAAACGAAAAAAACCTGGCTCTACCAGACGGTGTGACCTTGGTTTGTGACTCAGTTTCTTTATCTGTCAAATGGAGGAACATGAGTACCTACTTCATAGGACTGTTTGAATTATGAGAGGCACGAATATCTGTTGTATGTCATTAGAACACCACCTGGCACACAGTAAGTGCTGTTTAAGTGTTAACCGGAGGTAGTTGTGATTTTAGTGGCTTTACTGGAAGGAGGTACATCCTGGCAAATTGACGAAGAGACCAAAGCAGTAGCGAGCATTTTAACCATGAACATCCAACAAGCAAAGAGCCAGGGCCAAAGACCCTCTGGTCCACCAACAAGTGCACTGTCCCTTTCAGCCAGAGGCCGGCTCCTAGCACCTGCTCTTGAGGCTCAGAAGATGAGGACTTGCTTGAGTCCCAAGCAGTATTTCTTCAGCATAATAGGTCCACATACTAGGAACCGAGCCCGTGTTTCCTTGCCCAAAAGTTGCTGGGAAGATGTGTCAAATTAATTTCACAAAGTTGTGAAATAATTAGCCCCTGTTTTTCTATTTCCAGAACTCAGGCCTTCAAGCTTCATTAGTATGCGTCCAGCACATCAGCCATGGACACATCCACTGAATAACCATAGTGATAACCTCAGCCCCTAACCTTTGCATGTGCTTCTTGTTGAAGGGGCCAAACCACTCAGACCCTCACAATACTTACTTGACTGGCCAATCCTGGATAGACTCAGCAGTGAGGCAGCTCCCGGCAAAGCTGGATGGGGGAAGGGAAGGAAGCTTGCACAGACTAATTCTAAGAAAGTAGAAAGAATCTACCATACTTACGTCTCTAAAAATTTGGTAAATGACAACTACTCGTTAAAAAGATCAAAGCAATAAAACATCCCTTAATATAAAAATAGCAATGATTTCATCTGAATAACAAATATTTTACAAAGCAGTTTTGATCCCTTTACCTCGTTTGACCACCCCGACCTCCAAGACACCATTTTACAGGCAAGAAGAGGACCGAGAGGAAAATAGCTCGAAGTGACAACGCTGAACCCTTTAACTCACGTCTCACCTCCAAATACAGCACATTTCCCACTTACCAAAAAATAAAAAGGAGACACCTGAAACTAATATAACACTGTATATTAACTATGTTGGAATTAAAAAAACTTAATTAAAAAAAGGAAATTCACTAAATGTAGGTCAAAGACTTAACATGATCAGAAGGCTACACAAACATGGAGACTTAATGAAATGCAACCAGCCATGGTGGAGAAACTTTAGTTTTTTATGCGTGCGCGCGCACCTTTGGACTAAATTTCAAGCGACTGTAGAATCGCTGCATGTTTGGATACTTAAGAATCAAATGATTTCAATGAGATGGAGACACAGACCATATATCACACTACCTCCAATGTGTGGGCAGCAGAAAGCACACTGCCAAGCATACACTAGATTTTCAATATGTATTTACTGATTTGGCTGCACTTTTCTCTATCAAAACTCCCACAAAAACTGTAACCTCCCCAAATTAGGTATTGCCCTAAAATGCCAGTCGAACGCATACAGAAACAGGCAAAGAGAAAATTAAAAAACTATTCCCCATCACCATATTGCTTCCGTATTTTTATGTCAAACTGAGACCTTTCCAAAAAAAAGAGGCTAAAATATCAATCATATCATACCAAAGTTTATTGATACATCAAACAAAAATTTCTGTAATGAAAAAGGCAAGTTGCATTCATAAAAGATGGCATTCACAGTCATTATAGAAAGCAACGACATAGATGTAAAAAATTGCTTAAGTGAAAAATGTAATTTTGCAGTCCCATTTTGCAAGCTGAAAAATGATTTTGTTAACACTTGCATAAAATCTGCACATTTATATACTGCATGTTATTAAAAAATTCCATCACTAAATTATTATGAATTTTGCAAATTTAGGCCTACATTTATACTGTTGCTGGTGTAGATGTTGTAGATACGGAATCTATGTTTTACGTTTAGTAGGTTACACCTTCAAACAATGGACAACAGTTGTGAAAATTACAAGGACATCTTGATAGTTCAAAGTTGTTCAAATGATGGATATGTGATCCCATTATTACATTTTCCCCCATTCTCTGTCACAAAATAAGGTGGTTAGGTTGTAGTGCTAGGAATACTGTGGAAAGGCTTACTTTGAGTGATTACATCTGCTAACCCATGCTAGCCATTTTTTAGCTCATTAATAAAATATCTTTCAAAAAGGAAAGTCAGGTCCCTCTCAAGGATCTAGGCCATGATTTTCACCGTCGTGAATTTGAGCTACAGTGTAACGTGTAGCTGAGACAGGACTTTAAATCCCCCTTAGTCACCTTTCTTCCCGGCTGCGAGGAATTTTACATGCCACCAGTTATATTTCCACTGCCCTGGATGTTCTGATTATGGCAATCTCCAATGGTTTGTGCTCAACGAGCCTCTCTCTATATTGTGGATCTCTCATTTGTATTCACAGTCCCTGTAGTACTTATGTGAAACAACAATAACAACACAGGAACGACTATACCACGAACAAGAACAACAAAAAACATCAAAAGCTTTCCTGGGTCTGATTTTTTTTTTTAGCTCTTTGGAATAGGCAAAGAATACACAGACTTTGTTTTCAGTAGATTACCTCAAATACAGGCGACCAGAACACAGCACACTTGGGTAAGCTGTGAATGACATCTAACAAAATACTCAAAAATAATACTGATAGATGAGAACAAATGAAATAATGAAAAAGGGGCATAATGATGGATAGGTTTCTGATATTTGAAATTATGTCCTTCCTAGAATTTAAGAAAAATTACACCTGAACATTAACACAAAATATATATGGAAGAATCAAATGTGCCATGTGGACCATATAAATACACTGGTACAGATTGAATTCAATACTTTTCTAAATCAAGGTATGATATAAACACTAATAATAGTACAGGCATGCCAGAAAGACAACCAAAAATGGAAACCGGTATGAAAACACTTTTTTTTTTTTTTTTAAAAAGTAATCTCTATGCCCACTGTGGGGCTCGAACTCATGACCCCAAGATCCAAGAGACACATGCTTCACTGACTGAGCCAGCCATGCGCCCCTGAAAACACTTTTTAAGAGCCCATTTCAATCTAGTAGTCAAATGTAGCCATTTATATCCAAAAAAAGTGTGTTTAACATTTAATAAAAACATTCCACATTTATGTTTATGTTTTAAGTGAACTAATTAGGAGGCTAAAGCCTCCTTCTAGTCCAGTAAGTTGAGGACTTTACCAAGGTGAATCTCATGGTTTAAAGTTAGACCATCACCCAACCATGTTTGCTAAGAGAGAAAACATTCATGTTCAGAGTCACAGCTCTGCAGGTTGAATCACCACCGTCTTGGGATCGATCCCTCTTTCCCAAATTGGCAAGTTAAAAAAAAAAAAAAGTGCTGCATGTATGCACAAAGACAGCCTCTTTCAAAAAATAACCATTAACAGTTATAAGCTATTTTTTCCCTCTCCACAAAAAATTATAGAAGATTGATGTTCAGATGGCTTTATTTTTTATGTAACTATGGTTTTGCCTATCTCACCTCAGATCCCAGTAAAACTAATATTGGAAAAAATCTGTTTTATCTTCACTCTCTTGACGGGCTACTTACTAAGCGATTGGAAATGTTTTTATTTTCAAATCCAGTAGCCACACACCCATCAAGTGGGATTTAATTCAGAAGAACAAAAATAAAATGAGCCATTTTTTTGATTCTCACAAAAATATCCAGGATGAACATTCTTTCCACATAAGGGTTCAAGGTATTTTTTGGGCAAGGATATTCTATGAAGACAAAATTAGCATGTGGGTGAACAGAAAGGATTAACCATTTAGTCTTCTTGTATGTTCAAGTATTCCTTTCATATATTTGAAAAAAAAAATAATTTAAGATGATCATTCAGCAGGAACAAGAAATGTGATCCAAACAGCCTATTTCTTCTGCCAGGCAAAAAAAGTAAGATTAGCAAAGTCTATTCATTCCCATTGTATGACTTCTACTTTATACTATTATATTTAGATCCATTCACAGAGTTCATGGGTTAAAGGAGCACCCATTGGGTAGTTATATTATTCTATCTAAAGCCAGAAATTCTAATTATTGGTGCTTTCAACTTTCACATGATTCATAACTTAGAGCTTTGGCCATAGCGGCTACTTAACAATAACTGCAAATGCTTGAGAGAGTCATTTGGTATTTTAATGGACATTGATTCTGAACCCTAGACATAAGAGAGTGGTTTAATTTGTTGCATATTGAGTATCCTGAGATGATAACTTTTTGTAGTTGTTTCTTCCTGCTTTCTTTTTTAGCTGTAACCATTGTCAATATGCTTGTAGGACAATAACATAGGCAGTTCAAGATTCGGATTCTGAAAAATTTAAAATATACAGAGTTAAAAGGTTTATTTTAACAATAATGTGAAGCCATCTGTTTAGCATTTTCAAAAATAAATCAAGTAGTAAATTTTGTAATGAGAGTAAAGGAATGATTTTAAAAGTGCCAAGTTTTATTCACATGCAGGGGAAAAAAAAGTGACACAATAACCAGTTTTTAATCCTTTCTTCATTTGTTAGCTGAATAGATTCAGACTTGCTTTTTGCTTTTGGAATGCTCCAGGGCTCTGCTGTCACTGTTCCCATAAGGACTCTAGTCCATGAGCTCCTTGAAAACAGGGACATTTTATTCTCCTATCTCCAGCACCTAGCCTAGTGTCTGGCACATAGCAGGTACTCAGGACACGTTGAATGAATGAATTGATTACTGGTTTTTTTTGAGGATGTGTAAATTTTGACAGAGGAAGTCTAAAGACATACTCAGTTTTGAAAGGCTGTTGTAAAAGTATTTTTCCTTTACTGAAAGCAACATGTTTCTTCACCATATAACGCTGAAGTTCATTTTCTTTTTGGTAGATCACATATCTATGAGTCAACGGATGCTTCTGTTTGTCTTATCATCTTTTTAGAAAAGCGACCACCAAAATGTCCCGAAATCTGTAGATTCTTCTCTGTCCTCTGAACATTATCAAATGCTATTACAGGGATAGGGCGTGGTAGGCCACCTGATCACAGAGTATAAATCAGGTATGTTGAGAAGTGGAACTCTTTGGTGTCGGGAGGGAGCCTTTCATTCTACACTCTAAAATCCAACCTTTTAAAACAGGAGTAGTGGAGGGCCTTAAGGGGTTTGCTATTTTCTTCCCATTTTGGTGCACCTTCCTTGCCATGACTGGACTAGAAGTCCTCTAGAATACGTCCCACTTCTTTCATGTTCCCTATTTTCCTAAGAGTCCTTCAGGTAGCAGGGTCATGGTGACTAAGCCTAACCAAAATAAGGTTGCTGTTCACATTGAGAACTTACAAAAGGAGTCACACAGTTCTCTCATAAAGGGACAAACTCGGTGGCTGAACTCCTTGCCAAATATTTTCCTCGGAGGAAAAATAAGGCTACATGAAAAGATGTTCGTGGAAGAAAGAACCACGTTCAAACAATTGTTTAAAAAATGAAACTTCCTCAATTCTATGTTCCTCATCCTTTGTCACTGTAGGATTTTAGGCCCTGGAGAGGCCAAAAGCAGAAGCAGTGTCTGCTGCCCAGCCTAGTCTCCCAAACCACAGACCAAGCTAAAGAAAGCAATCCAGGGGGATACAGAATTAGCTGGCAACAGTATAGCTAAAATGCACCATACAGCTTAGGACAAGGCCATCCGGGACGGAAGGGTCAAAGACTTTGAAGGCTACCAGGAAGCAGATCATTACTGAGGGAAGATATAAGCAGGTGAGTCACTCAATATGGGGAAAAAGATGCTGACTGGGGCAAAATGAGTCTGCTTCCCAAAGAATACCGTGGATGCAGACTGTGATAAGGCGTAGGAGATAGAAGAACCAAAGTATTCATGCCATTAGCTTAATTTTTATTCTTTGCTCGGGGGTGGGGGTGGGGTTGACAGCTGACAAAAACATGGGCCTATGAAGAAGACTCACACTTGTTAGCTCTAAAGAGAACTGAACTGCAATTTCATTCCTGATGATCACTAATATTTATGTGTGCATGAAAGACGGCCCTGCCCTAAGCTGTACTGAGTTTTTTCCAAGCTGGTAAGCTTGTAAACTTCATTCACGAATTACTCTGAATTCCTACGGGTGGAACAAGGGCCTCTCAAGGTCTGGGATGACAGAGGCCCCAGCAGTGGGAAACAAAATACACACAGAGGAGTCATTCTGAGTTCAAGGACTCCTCCCCATGGCTTATCAATTCTTCCCGACTATTTTTTGGGGGTAAATGAAACAATAGGTTATAAAATGAATTCACTCATTTTTGGAAAAAATAGTTCTGAAGCATTCTACATAATTAGGCTAGCATCCCCCTGAATAGCTAGGAAAGATTTTACCTTTATCTCTGAAAGTTGAAACATTTAGCTTGAATAAAACTTGACATTAAAAAAAGTGATTAGATTGGTTCATTAATTTTGGGGATCAGACATTTACGAGTACATTAGGTGTATACCTGCAAACACACAGACACGGCACATGGAGGTACAAACACACTGGATTATTTCCACATACTTCCCAAGAGAACATGCAATGCTTAATCGACTTGATATTATACAGATGCAATTTTGGAATATTTATTTTCAATTTTCTAAATGATCTTTTAAAATCCAAATGGAATTTCCTAATCAGTATTAATGAATACTGCCAGGACAACTTGCCCCTTACAAATTCAATGTATTTTTATTATATTTTTATTGCCCTTCAAGTTCTGCAAAATGCCTAACATTTTGTTGGGGGCTTAACAAATTTCAAATATAGATTTTCCCATATTCCAAGTAATGCATCTTTATATTTTTTTGTAAAGAACTGTATAAAGTTCACCACACCAACAGCAGAGAAAATTTAGAGAGTGGTATTTTCATTTTTTTCTTTATAATGCTGTTAATCTGTTTCTTTAAAAGCCAGCCCGCTTGTTTAACACTAGGTACCTGTTACAATATATTAGATTCATCTGAGAATGTTCGTAAAAGAAGAGGTCTGACTGAAGGTCTGGCGGATAATGAGTCAGATGCCCTTTTACAGCTCAGATTTCTCTGTAATAGTGAGGTAAAGATACTTAAAGCATTTGAAGACTGGTTAACCTACCTGGTGATAAAAACGTAGAAGAAAAAAATCATTTCCTATAGACTACTCTTTTGGCCAAAAGTACAAATGATTACACTACAGCAAATGCATAACATTTAAATGAATACACTGAAAGACCTAAGAAAGTCTCCAACTCGAACTGAATTGTTTTCATGGTAGAAGTATGCAGATATTAGTAGCATATGGCAAACTGGGGTTTTTGAAATGACACCAGTAGGTTGGTTATGTGGTAGATGAGTCAATATGGTTTGATTAGTAAACCTTACCATCCTTTTGGTGAACACCTCTGAGAGTTGTGCTGGTGCGTGAGTGTATCGAACAAAGAGAATTTGTGCAAAACATTCCTGTCTTGGTGAACAGACTAGCCGTGGCTTCTACCGCAGACCAGGAATCAATGGGACTAGAGATTCACAGTCCAAACATTTGAAAAGCACTTCCTCTCCAGTGTGACAATTTGAGAAGGTGAACAAATGATTAAAGGAAAATGACAAAATATTCTTTTACGTATCAATAGAAGATATAAAAATGAGTAATGAGAAGTAATTTTTCATAAAGAGTCAGAAAATGGTGTCAAGCAAATGAGAATGCAAGCAAGTTGGTACATTAAGAAAGGAAATCACCTTATTCACTCCAAGAGAAACTGTGATTGCTGGAAGTTTGAGAAAGCATGAAGATAGTAGATGTTCCTGAGGAAGGGAGGCGTTTCGTTACCTTGATCACAATTGCACAAAGGGTGGAAAATTGCAGTAGAAGAAAGAGAAATGCGGAAACCAAAAAAAAAAAAAAAAAAAGTAAATATTCTCTGAAATGTAAGACATTTAAAAAGAAACCTTGAGAATTTGAAGTCGAAATGACATTAGTTTTGAAGGCATTACTCTCTGAAGTAACAGTCAAGTTAGAGTTAGGAATAGTCTCTATTATATGTGCAAACTACTATTTCTCTGTTTAACAGTTTAAAATTATTTTGTAAATGGGAAGATTGACTATTTAGAATAAAATAATTTTAAAATATGCTTCTCATTAAGGCTTATTTCTAATCATTAATTCACTAACCTACATTGTTCAGAATCCATTGGTCAGAGGGCTATGTTCAGGGTCCATCGGCAATCTAATTTTGAAGGAACTCTATGTCCTATCCAACTGAGCAGATACAATATGAAGGGACTGACTGCTCTTGGGCCCTTACAGGTTAAAAGCCTAACAAAACTAACATAACGGGAAGACATCTGGTGAAACCACACTTCAGTTCCATTTACCGCTGGACCCATGTTTAACTTCCTTTATTCTAACATAATTTCTTTGGTTTCCCCCTTTTCTTACAGAGACCTCTTTAAAAGGGTAGGCTAAAGAGCTATGAATTTCTCCTTTAAAATGCCTAGAAAAAGTAAAAATTGATAACTTAGAGTTTAATCAGAAAACCCAACAGGTTATTGTTTTTCTTTCTTATTCCATGCCTGAAGTTATAAGCTAAGTCACAGACTTGGTTTTGGCATTGCCCAAGCAAAACAGAAGATGAGCGGTCAACTACAGGGACGAGTTTAACAATTCTGCTAATTAAGATTACCCATATTATCCACTTAGTGACTAACAAAAATAGGTGTTAAAAAAAGAAACCAGCTAAAGTATCGTATGTATCTAGCAGAGTCTAATTAACAATAAAACTTTTAAAGGCAAATACTTTGACTTATTCATATATGTTTTAACATAACTGTATTTTTTTCCTGTTCATATTTTACCTTAAATAAAGTTGGTGACATGTTGGCAACATGCAAATTACCAATATATAGTTTCTGAGAAAAAAAATTTAAATTGTTCTGCCTTCTATTTTGTGGGCGAAGATCTCGCAACAAGATTAACACGATACCAAGTCCCCCACCCCCATGTTTAATATACAAGCCTAATTATTTAAGACTGCAACTATAAGCACATTTTGGTGCACTCAAAACCTTACATCCAACCGTCAGAGATAAAAGTACTTCTATGAAGCAGAAATTTTAGAGGTTAATAGATTAGGTTACTTTATAAAGGAAAAAGAAAGGGAATATGAAAGTACAGAAGGCAGTGGAGAGCATGGAAAGAGTATCTGAAGCAATCAAAAACTCATATAGCCAGCAAGTGGTGGGGGGGGAGAAGGGGAGAGAAAGAAGCGAGATAATGAGCTAAAAGAGGATGAAATTTCCACATTCCTTTGCAGTCATCTAGAGAGCTTTGACACCAGCTCAGGCTCAATGAGCAGTATGTCAAAGAGGCCAATGCATAAAGGTCCATCTCAACAGCCACAAGTTAGGATCCAACTTTTTGTCTAATCCAGTTAACAGGGCCATTATCCTTAGAACCCATGGTTGTATGGGACACTGTCAGAATTGCAATAGCAATCATCCTTGGCACCATTGTTATTAAAAGGTAAGTTATATTATCCAAAATTTTCAAAGTGCTTTCTCTGGGAATTTTGCTCAGACAGCTGACATTCTTCCTTTTCCTGTCCTCTACTCTGAAAGAGCTCCCTCCAGAATGGAGTATTTCTTCTTGTTTGTGCAGACATCCCATGCTAGGCATGGCCATGTGGCTAGGTCTATTCCCATTAGATTATAGTATTCCAGGGTCTAGTAGGCAAAGTCAAGCCTCCCTTCTGATAGTGGTAGTTTACATGGGAAAACTTCCATAAAGTTTGGAGGAGAAGTCCTCCATTGGAAATGGGAAGTGGTATTTACTACTTGGCCAGAAAGTTTAGGTGTTACTTCACTGATTATGAGAGAGCCCCCAACAATTGTGCTAGGAGGAGACTACAACTTTTTGAAATACCAGATATCCTAAACTTTAAATTTCCTTTCAAGTGTTATCTTGCTGTTCCACTGTTCGGTGCTCAGTGGCGGTTTCACCATAGCCTGTCAGGAGCACGGTGATGTAGCTTTGTCAATTTATAAGCTAAAGAAAAGCCTTATGATCCTTAATGACTGGATTTAACTCAAAAATTAACCACACTTGCTGAAAAGATAGCTGAGGAATAGGTAGCTTAAGCTATCCTCTGAGTTAAATGACCGAGGGAAACTATTTTTGAAGAAAGCAGAATTCTTTACAATGCTGACATCATGACAGAACTCAGCTGGGGTGGAGGCTGCCATCCCAGCCTTTATACTGGAGGCCATATCATCGACTCTCCTATCCTGCTTTATACCTGCTTACAGAAGAGCTCCGCATAAATCCCCTTTGTAACTTGAGAGCTCCCTGTGAGCTGGGGCCACATCTGACTCCTCCCTGAGTTACTGAAACCTAGCATAGTAGCTACCTTATAGTGGCCCCTCAGGCAACGTGTGCTGAATTGAACGGAATCTGACAGAAGGCTGCTTCTGTAATTGTTAAACGTAAAAGGCTTAGCACCCTTTTCCAAACGCCAGAGACATTTTCACTACCCACTGCTGAGTTCCCTTCTGAAAGCAACTGCCAAGACCCATAGGAGGACAGCACGGGCAGCCTAGTTGCCACAGGTCTTTCTGGCTATGTGCACAAAGGATCCAAGATGCTAACCGGTTGGAGTCAGGGGGATCTTCTACCTCTAGGTAGGGACACACACTTTACCCCAGTGGGGAGCCTGTCAGGTATGAGGCTAACCCAGTGTAAAAGAATTTTTTGCCTCTCTTTAAAAGTGAGGCCAATGCCTTAGCAAGGGATATTAAACCAAGTAGGAAGTCACCCGGGATGTCAAACTGCTGGTGATGGATACTCTTTCTCCTTCATCTTCAAAGTGGCTTCTGCTTCTTTGATATGGCCAAACAGGGCCTTATATAAACAGATGTGACATCAGAATAGCCTTGGCTGCCAGGTTTCCATTGGCCTTTATGCATTCATATGCACTACTTTGCTCTTGCATTTTCTCACAAGGGAAAAAAAAAGGGGGGGGGCTAGAGCTGCTGAGTGCCCACAACTTTTTGTCTCATCTGCAACTCTGAAAAATCCTACAGTCTGAAAAACCATGTAGCCTTTCAGACATTGGATGTAAAGAGAGATGTTCATCAGTAGGTGGTTCAACACATGTTCTGGTTCAATGAGGGTAGGAATAAATGAATGAATGATCGAATGAATGAAGGTGATTATGGGAATTTTCCTGATTGTTCTAGCACACCAGCATGCCAAGCTATAGCACAGACACTAGAATTCCTCCTATCACGGACATAACCCATAGCAAACAAATTTCATGCTGAACCTCATGCTTTCAACAGAAGTTTGGAATCTCCTGTTTGCATGGAAAGAAAATGTTTTACGTCTTTATCCGTGACTGCTTTGTAGCATCCCTCCATTTAATTTATGTAAAAGTCACTGCCAGCCAGTGTCTAATTTTGTTTTTAAAAGAAAGGGCCTCGGGAAGAGGATAAAGATGGTATGTTTGAAGGTTTTGATTTCGGAGATTTTTGTATCATCTTTAGAGCATGAAGCCGGGAGTGAGCCATTACTTAGCATGAGCTCCATTAACCCAAATAAGAAAAACATTTAGGAGCATCCCAAAAGTGTACTCCCAAATAAGGGGGATAGAAGAGCACCTCAGAGATCCTTCCCAAACTGTCTAGGGTGACAAGGCACCAAACCACTTTTTCTAGGGACAATTTTTATTTGGCTTGATATAAATGGCCACTTGAGCCATTCTGGGAAAAACCTGTTGTATCATACCTGTTTTAACCCTGTTCAACTGGTATTAAGGTCTACGCAGACAAGTAAATGCCACTTTCCCATCCTAAGACTAAACAGCAGGCTGGAGGGAGTTAGTCAGGGGTCTACTGGAACTAGCTAGGCTCATATTAGTGGGTGCAGTACAGAAACAGCGAGGTAAGGCCAGGTCTGACCACCTAACTGTACAGGAATCGGCTTGGTATACCCAAATCAATGTGGCTTATGCCAAGGGTAATCTATTGACTTTCACTGGGGCTGATACTGACTTATTGATCATGAAGGTCCTCTTTAACACAGCCAGTCACTAAAGATGTCCTCATTATAATCATTTTAGTTCCCCACATCTACATGATGCCAACCACTGGATTCTCTCAAATCAATAGGCCCAAACCAACATCAGAGAAACCAGTTCTGTGGCTAAACTGGTTGGCAAGTTTGATCGAGTGGGTCCAGGAGATATACCTTAGACTATTTCCTGAAAATATTGCCTTGGAGGGGCCATATGATGGAGTTGGTGTCAAGAGGATAAAAACAGGGTTCTGTTTGGCAAAATGAGTTAAGTGTTGGCAGGAATATGACATATTTAATTAACCTGTTGGTCAAAATTTGCCAGAAGTCTTCTTTTCCAAGCTAATCTACCCCTTTCACTTTAAAGGCTTTTTAGAAATGTTTAAAAGATATCAGACAATTAGGCTAGCAGACGGTAGTAATGTCTCAGTCCCACAAGGAATCAACAATTTAAACAGCAAAAATAAAAACACACTCATAAAACAAAATTTTCGCAAGTGTGTTCAGGAGGGTAAGGATGCAGAAATCACATCCAGGGATTTCTCTTTGGTTCAAATATACTTCTGGACAGACAGGGCTAGAAGCGACAGAGATTAAGCAGCACTATAATTAAAGGAAGGGGAAAGGTTTGAAAGAAGCAAATTGGGATTATTAACTGAAAAAAAAATCTGCAAACAACCCACAGGGAAATTTCTAAGGTTAAAGCTGGAATGTTGGTGTGGAAATTCCTGGTGTGAAAATTCTAGGCTAAAAAAAAACCCCAAACACCCCATTTTTTCCATTTAAAATTCCATATGGAGCATATGAGATACTCCATATGGATTGCTAAAGGTCACATAGAACACTATTAAGGAATCTACTTACCACCTGCATTGGATAACGAAGTTTTTACTATACTTTTTATGCAGAAGAGGAAATTAAGTGATGAACCTGTAAGGAGGGGTTTAACATGCTGTAACTAATGCAAATCTCTAAGCAAGGTTTTTAGTTCATGGCAGATACTGACGCCCCTTCCAAAAATAAACTTATAATATAAACTTAGTTCTTACCCTGGCACTTCTTCTTCTTACATTCTTTAATACTATCAGGAGAATCTCAGGGAAAAGGCTGATAAATATTAGAAGAACTATGGCCAACCATGTAGATACAGAAGACAGCATTTGAGCAAATACGAAATACATTCTCTGTTGTTTGAGAAAAGGCCTAGAGTGGAAAGAAAACACAGAATGGAAAAGAAATCAGTTCCTGTCATATGAAGCAGATGTGTAATTGAAACTATCTTTTGTATTTAAAGGGACTCTTCTAATTATACACATTAATAGAAATAATTTTCTTTAAGAATATCCCAAAAGTACTGAACAGATTTCATTTACTTAATGTTTAGGGAAAAAAGGAACGATAATTAAAGGGGAAGAATGACAGGAAAATGCATCTGACTTGAAAACAACCAAGCAATCAATTTTAAAACTGCCAAGTGGAGAATATTTATTTGCGTTAGAAAATACTGGAGCTTCAAAGATATTCAAGAGCAACGGTTAATTTTTATGCTAACAAGCATTTTATTTCCTCAGCTGTTTTGTTAATATGAGAATGGACTGTGCTCTACATTCAGAAATTTAAGACATTTTTATAGGCTCCCCCCCCAAAACTCTACGTAAAGATAGAAAGGACTGTTCAACTTCTCTCTCTACCATTCTTATCCACAAATATATACTGAGTATCCAGTGTGTGCCAAGTAGGTTGGCAGAAGAATACTGCTAAGAGGACATTAAGTCTTGGAGTCCAGAAATCTAGGACCCCTCGTTCTGATGTTGGATTTCATTCTAAGTCATCCACTGAACTGTTTGGTGGCCATAGAAAAGCACAGCCAGTTCCCCGAGCTGAGCCAGAGAGAGCCTCACTAGGCTAAATGTTGCTGGAAGCAGAGGGGGAGGAAGTGCAAGGTGGCTGATCAGGGTTGGGATGCACAACAGACTCTCCTTGGATTAGGAGCTCTAGGCAGATAATTCGTTGTCTCATTTATTATATTACGCACTGGGCTCACTGAAGATAAACTGGTTTCTCGTTAAAAAAAAAAATTGATGTTTGTGCACTCTTATGTAACGTTAATAAAATCAAGCTTTTGGCTCTAGGTGTATGGGGACAGCGAGATGGAGAATTTAATGAAGTCTGGGCTAAAAAGGTTTTCCAGGGTCCCTACCATCCAAAAAGGAATTCTGCAGAACTCTACCCTCACTCTAATTCTGAAGGGCACCCTGACTTATTTTCTAGGCAGTTAACTGACCATAAGGGTCCAGTAGACAACGAACAACTAGTCATAGGATATTCCACACAGTACCCACAATACTCTGTGATTAACAGCTCTAGATTTTTCTTTTCTTTTTTTTTCCGTTTCCCCTGCCCTGCAGCTCTAAATTTTTCTTTATCTTGACACCTATGGTGCTTTAGAGGGGAAGAGTAAAAAACAAAAGATACTATTCTTGGATTGGGTTTGGAGCTTAGAAATCATCATTCTCAGGGCCAAACCCCAGAGGGGTGTGTCACAAATGCCTCACGGTTGAATGTGTCCAGAGATAATAGCTGAAACCAGCATCCAGCTGAAATCTCACACAGTTTCTGGTCATATTTTGCTAGTTGCTTTATAATTTTATATTCATGTAGTAGCTCAACTCAGCTCTACTTAAGGATAGCACTACAGGCAACAAAATAAAAATAGATATATTTCATTTTTAGCAAGCAGCGCTAATGACTAGAAACAGGTGTGACAAGGTCTTAATCATTTAAAGGATTTATTTTAATTAATAAGGAATAGTCTGTGGTAAGAGAAATTAGTTTGCTAGAAACATTTTATTCTTGCAGAAATTTTGCATTAGTTCATCGGATGTTGATTACACAGATTTATAGACAGAACTATGGTGCTCTGGGCAGAGTTACGGTTGTATATTACATGTGGTTAATCAACTTTGATTAATTTGTATATTATTAAAGAAAAGAGAGACTTTTGTCAGCTTCACCACTTCAGTAATTACCTCTATAGGTGCCCAATATATGCGTGATTACACTTTTTAGAACTGCTTAAGTGATTAGGTATTTCATATTTTTATTTCTTAAGGCTTTTATTTTAAAAGCTTTTCAAAACAGTAAGAATTTTTTCTAATTAAAGCTCAAGGGACAATAAACATGGCCTCACATCTCCGTGATACCATGGAATGTTTTGTCCAGTGAGAAAATGTACTCCTAGAATCGCAGCCTATGGCTTCCCCTAGCTATGCTCTCTGCTGCTGGCATCCTTGTCAAGAGAAGCCACTGATAAATGAAAACACCTATGATATTTAAAAACAAAATATAGGACTCTGGGCATAAGAAAAGGAGATGACAATCTAACTTATTATTTTCATTCCTTTTAACTCTCCCAATCACAGCTTATGTGTCCCTCTCACTAGATCCTAATCTCCTGGAGGGAGGCGTACAGTCTATTCATCTTGGTTTCCCAGAGTGCCTCACACTCAACAGATTCAGAATAAACATCTATTGAACCAAGATGAACTCAATGAACTTTAAGGCCACATTGTAGAGTCCGCCTTTACCCCACCCAAAACAATGAGATGTGATTTTAAGATACAACCCTCTGAATATTAAGTGGTATATATTCTTTACCTTGAGCACAAGTATAGTGGCAAGATTGACAGTAATATACCATAAAGACAGAACAGAATCCAAATGGATAATAGGGTATCTACTGGCTACTGTATCCTGTAGAAACTTCAGAGGATGACTATTTCCAGTGGAAATCACATCGAAGGGCATGCTAGAACTTGCAGTTTCACTTCACAGACAGATGTTTACATACCTTCAAGTGGAAAGATTTGGACAGGGGCTACATACTTTTGAATAACTTGTGTAAGTTGATATACTTGCATTTGAAATCTTACCTGAAATTAACTTCCAGCCCTTTAATACAGAAGACCTGCCATCTTATACAATCAACACTTTAAAAAAGTATAATTAATTTTTGCAGAGACAATGTACATATACATATATCTACTTTGTTATTTTTACATATTATTCACACATATACAGCTGCTTACCAAATAATTCCTCCCCAGAAGAATGAGAAAAATACATAAAAGGCTAAAGAACCCCAAATCACAAAGTGATTTATCCATGTCCAGAAACGAGTATCCAAGGCGAGCTGAAAAGATACAACACAGGAGATTTCATGATGGGTACATACTACACCAGGCAGTTAAGTACACTATGCTATCTGAGAACTTGCATACATTATGATACCTATGGGAGGATCTCGCTTGGGCCAGGCAACTAGAAGAGAGGGAAACTAAAAGAAGAACAGAATCCAGACTTTTCAAAGAGCTAGGGTAAGAACGAGCTAAGTTCTGTTCCAAGGTCTCCAGACCCAAGAGGACAGGCTTGGAGGTGTGATCAAGCAAGTAGCAGGTAGGTATGGGGCTGCAGATTCCTCACTACTGAAGGAAGGGCAGGCATTGAGGTAACTGTAATATCCTCAGACTGGAGCCCCAGGTCCTCAGGTGGTGGTGGCTGGGAAGCTGATGATAAAAGCAGAAGGCCTAGCTGGTGGAGGCAGGTATACTGAAAAGCAGTAGGAGGGGGAAAGGTTAGTTAGGAAGAATAGACAAACTACACAAAGGAGTCTTGATAGCTCAAACACAACAGACGGGGGTTATTAAATGCAAAGGCAACTAGCTCTATACACCTGGCACCATGTAGCAATGAATCATGGGCCTGACTATGTAGTGTGCCTTTCAATTACAAAACCGCTATCTAATCCATTAAATTAATAACATTTTCAGTTGCCTTAGATTTTAATCCCTCCCTGTTTCTGCCAGGGCTGATTGTTTCTTTAGATTGTGGCACCTGGGATTTTCAAATGCAATCTAAAAATAAAGAAGTATGTGGTCTGTTCTGCTTGTTTAAAATTTCTGGGCCACATGGACTGACATCCAGGGCATTTGATTCTTGAAGAGGAGGTGGTGTCTCCGTTTTTTCTTTTTCTTACTTGCTGTGACACCCTGGTCCTCGACTCCCTGTTCTAAGTTTCTTGTTCATAAGCAGGATGTTGAGAACATCATTAATGTAGACCAGGCTTGAATTCCCACCTCTGGGCTGCTAGGGAGAAGATCACGATAATATCCATCCGAAGATGAGAGAATGAATGTCTTTTGAGGGACACATGAAAGATGCTACAGTAAGGCCAACTTTAACTACGAAGGCCACTTGGGAGCCCTGCGGCCATATGCAAGACCAGGGGAAACAAAGGTGGAGAAGCTTCCGTGTCAAATCATGATCCTGTGAAAGGTAATAATAAATAGCAACAACTAGCATCTATTGTTCTGATCACATTCTATGTGCCAGACACCACTCTAAATGCTTTATGTGTATTCACTAATTGACTTCCCACCAAAAATCCTAAGAGAGGAAGGTACTACTTTTATCTCCATTTTGTAGAAAAAGAAGAAATGAGGGTACTGAGAAACGAAGTCACTTGCCCCAAAATAGCAGCTAGTAAGTGGCTAAATGGAGATGAATTGTTTAACATCTTCTTTTGCAGTCCTACAATATTACTGAAATAGTAGATGAAAAATGCAAACATATGTTAGTTCTATTTGGTATGAGAAATGAATCAGGAATAAAAACTTAGAGGGGAAATGACTAGAGGTTCTTTGTCAATCATACTTCTGGGATTCTAGTTTTGACCACTGGGCATACTGGAATGCATTTATTCATTCTTGGATCCCAGGTGAGGTGCTTATTACTGGAATGATCATCAAAAGAATTTGATTATGCTTTCAAGTATAAGAGAGTCCCAACTCATAAGTCTCAAGGGTAGAATTCAGCAAGGCTTCAGAGTATATTACATGGCTGCATGTTAATGCCAATGATTCTTGTATGTTACCTGCTGTATATTGTTATGCATTTCATCACTAATATGGATAAATTTCAGTGATAAATACATTATATGAAATTTCATCACTACTGAGCTCTTTTGCACACATATCTTGCTCATGGATACCTATTCAACGGTCTTAAGTACTCCCATTCCTTTGAGGCCTGGTGTTTGTAAACATAATCTTAAAAACTATTCAAGTATTTAACACAGAAACACACACACACGCATGCACAGCCTATTTATATACTACTTATACTGTCCTGAAAGAAGAAACAGATTTTCAACTATGGTATATGAATTTTTTTTTTAAATGAAACAAATTAAAGAAGATACACAATATTCTGGAAAAAAAATGGATCACAAATAGCATACAAATGTCTAAATATCTAATATCATACATATTTTAGTAAGTATTCAGACTTGAATAACAACCTGCAATACAAGTAAAGAGAAGACAAAAAAGAGAGAATAGTGTGAGACCGGAAAGAATTACAAAAGTGGTGTTAAATATATTTGAATAAATAAAAATCTAACCTTCAGAGTTACAGTGAATACTAAGACTGTAAAAACAATGGTTCCAAAAGTCCAGTTTCCATATACCTGCAAAACATTTAACAATTACACGCACCATGAATACACAAGCCTGCTTATGAAAATAAAAAGGCAAATTTAATCTTGGGTGTAACTGCTAAAAATATGGCTATAAAATGTTTAGGGAAGTATCTGATCAAAAGATCAGGCCAAAATGTTGGATTTTACTGTGACCCTAAATTTTCTTGGACAGCTACAACACACTTGCAGTTGGTAGGGTTTACTTCCATTACTCCATGTAGTACCGAACAGGGAACACACTGGTATAATAAAGGCAGGAAAAAAACCCCTATTCCACTAACAGTAATGTTCCTCAAAACAAGTCATTTGAATGATTCACGGCTCTACAGAGTTTGATATGGGCTTTCTCTGTAATAAAGAACTAAAGCTCTCAAATGAGAACTAATTTGTAGACAAATGGACTCTTATTTTAAAAATAGAGTCTAATTTTTTGGCGGTAAATATTAAAGCTGTCAGCATGTGCACATTAAAGAAAAGCAGGGAGCATGTACAAGTCAATAACTATGGCAATGAATGGCACATATGCTTACCAAATGCTGTCAAGATCTGAATGCATAACATTAAAACAGAAAATGAAATGTAAAACGTTTTAAAAAATAATAAAAAAAACTAAGATTAACAGAAGCAAAAAAAAAAGGATTTGATCAAATCATACATGGTGCTCTGTTTAATCACTGATAGCAGTTCTTACACTTACTGTAATTTTAGCAAACATTTAGAAGGATGGTGACATCTATGGTCAAGTCTAATTTGGTTTTCACAAACCCAAAATGGGTAATGGATAAGACATAGGCTGGGCTGGAGCTCCCTAGGCGCCACCCAAAGAGTTTGCTGAGCAAATGAACCAGGTCAACGGGAGCGCAGGAGAGTACCCACCTGCTTTGCAGCAAGCTCTTTTTAAGAAATCATCAGCTCTTTATCATTTATGCGCCAAATAAAATCAAATGTGAAAGTCACAGAATCAGCCATAATGCTAAAGGGACCTGAGAGATCACAGAATCTAATCCCTTCTTAACTGATGTCCAAAGCTGACTTGGAAGGCTGAAATGACTGGCCTGCAGAGATTTAGCAGGGTACTTTCCTTGACCAGTGCTACGTGCATCTCCTTAAGTACTACATCTATTTCCTCCACAGTTACTCAGTGATTAATACTTTTTTTAAAGTAACCTTTATGCCCAATGCCCAAAGTGGGGCTCAAACTCACGACCCCGAGATCAAGAGTCCCATGCTCTATTGACTGAGTCAACCAGGCGCCCCCAGGGATTAATATTTCTAAGGGATTCATATTAAACGGACTTGTGTTAGTCTAAATTAGAAAGGTTTTGGACTGTAGTACCTAATTTCAGAGTATCTTTCATATTCATTGGGCCTATTACTTCTGTAACAGATGTTGACTGTGTAGGTTCTGGACAGTTACTGTACTCAGTAAATTATTTTTGAACCTTTGCTTTGCTTCACGTTATAAGGATACAGAATGAGTAACCATTAAACAAGAACCCCAGAAATAGCAAAGAACGAACATAGTGAAAGCAGAGGTGAAGCGGTGGGCTCAAGTCTCATCGTGTGGCTGTGGTAAGACCTTGGCCTATCAGCCGTGCTCTCCCAGAACACAGCCAGGGGAAAATCATCCCACTGCAGGTGCTGACTTATGTAGTCGCTGGCTAGGAAGGCACTGGTAGGATGAGTGTAGTCTTTCTGGAAAACACGATGCTCCCATGTGGAAGGGAAAGAGGAAGAGAAGGGAATCCGTCCCTTTAACTATCGGGCTAACGCTGCAAAGACAGGGTAGCTATGCCCTTCAACTCCAAGCACGAAAGGCCACTATCAATAGGAAGTGAGTGGGGCCAGACTTTTAAAACAGGAAAAGTCTGGGGGCGCCTGACTGGCTCAGTCAGTAGACCATGCAACTCTTGATCTTGGGGTCCTGAGTTCAAGCCCCATGTTGGAGGGTAGAGTTTACTTAAAAAAAAAAAAAAAAGAGGAAAAGTATAGGAGGTCTAAATTCTGAGGTCCTAAGAACTCTGTACATCTATTAAAAATTACAGCCAAGTTAAGCTTCCAGAAGGTTTGCACAGAAGCTCTCTAGTTAGCCACGCACACGGGAAGTGGTTTCTTACTTCAATACTTCTGTTCTAAAAAAGTTCTAAGAACTAAATATTGTACCTCAAGAAAAAGTTTACAAAATGATTACAGCTAGATTATGTGTATGATAAATCCAGTACCTATAGAAAAAGAATAAGCCATGCTTACTATACCGAGATGTAATGAAGCATTTTTTTACCTTTGCATTTTCTTCTAGGGATGAAGTCTGAAAAAGAAAGTAAGTACCAAAGAAGAACATTGTCCCTTCAAATGCAGCTAGAAACGTCCAATATAAGAAGGGTCCCAACTGTAGCATGGCATTGCCAGAAATTTTCCTATTGAGAAATGGACAAAGAAACCACAGGTTAATGAATCTCTGTGAATCTCTGTAGGCGGTCTATTTAAAGATCCGGTGAAATGCCAAAAGTGCACACAGGTGTGACCCTGTTATAATGAAGAGAGGCATCCCCGAGGGACTGGAGGGCCATACTGATCTGCAGGTTCATCTCCGTGCAATTGCCTCTAGACTGAGGCACTGAGTAAATAGTCAAAAGCACTAAGTTTAAAATCCTGGCCACAGACAACAGTAACAACATCAAAAATAATTAGCTCCCATTTATTGAGTACTTCTTTTATGTCAGTAAACTGGGTTAAGAGTTTTATATATATTGTCCATTTTTATCCACGAAAAAACCACACGAGATAGGTATTTGTCAGTCCCATTTACAAATAATGAGACTCCGAAAGATGTATCAGAATGGTTCCCAAACTATGGTGCACACTGGAATCACTTGGGGGATCTTTAAAAACACTGATGCCTGACTCCCACCCTCATTCTGATTTAACTGGCATGAGGCGTAACCTGGGCATAAGGATATTTCTGAAGCTCCCCAGGTGACTCTAATGTGCGGTAAATTTAGAAACACTAGTGCAGGAGTGCGCCTGAGTTCATTCAGTTAGTAAGGGGACGCATTGATATACCGCCATAGATTGACCTGACTTCAAGTCATATGCATATGCTCTCAACCAAGCTACCATGGCTTTTCCAACTACAATTGCTAAGATATTTCTTTTAATCAAGATTTCTTCTTGGGAATGTAACCTTTTTTAGGTCTCAGGGTACCCTTTATATTTTTTCAATTGAGTCAAATGTTTCAAGCTGTAGAGTCATGTTTTCATAAATACTAGGTGGATCGAAACTTTAAAATCTGTTAAAATAACACAATCTTCTAGGCACAAGTCAGAGTGTTAAATATGGCTACTAATTCTAATGGAGCAGAGGTGCAGAAAGAAGATGGGCTTGTGCAAGGAATTCTTTTGGCTTCTATTTCAAATTGCTCTTTTTATTTAAGAGAGAGAGAGTGGGGCAGAGAGAGGGAGAGACAGAATCTTAAGCAGGTTCCATGCTCAGTTGAGGAGCCCGACGTGGGGCTTGATCTCATGACCCTGAGATCATGACCTGAGCCAAAATCAAGAGTCGATTGCTTAACCGACTGAACCACCCAGGCCCCCCTCAAGTTGCCCTTAACATTTATCAGAAGGTAGCTCATCACTCACACTGTTGCCAATACCATATAGAACATCTCTTGGCTTTATCGAATAAACACCTTTATAATGTAAATGCAAGTGATCCTTGTTCACTTAGTATTGAGTACTGCGGGGTTTTCTGAAAACATGGCAATTATGTAACTTTTACCTAATAGGATTTCCAGGTGCATGAAGGAATTTGAAATTCGGGGGATGCATGATGGCAATGTGTCAGTGTTTGCCCTAGAAAAACTGCAGAAGGAAAGAGGTGGCTGCTTCTCAGAAACAAGCTCCCCCCACACATAAGTCACATTGTCAAGGCAACTGGGAGCCACAAGGAAAGCACCTTCCTAAAGATTCTTTTTTTTTTTTAAGATTTTATTCATTTATTTGACAGAGCGAGAGAAGGAACACAAGCAGGGGGAGTGGGAGAGAGAGAAGCAGGCTTCCCGCCGAGCAGGGAGCCCGATGCGGGGCTCGATCCCAGGACCCTGGGATCATGACCCGAGCTGAAGGCAGATGCCCAACGACTGAGCCCCCCAGGCGCCCCCTTCCTAAAGATCAATGAGTGCCCAGCAACCACCAGTCCATGAGGCTTTTGCGAGTCACTGAATTTGGGCTGAGGCAAGAGTGAATCCTGTGTTTCTAGACTGTCTCTGGGAGCTACCTTACACACCGTGGGAAGTAGGGCAGGGCATCATGGTATGTTGGGTGACAGTCGAAGCTTTCTAGCTGCCCTCAAACGGATGACAAAGCTGTTGGAAACCCAGAGTATGACAGCTGCCATGACTGAGAACATGAGAGAAAATGAAGATTTGGGGGGCAGTCGCCCTGCCGCACAGGCCTGAGCACCTCCGTCTGATGGGAAGCGGCAGGTGTACCGGAACCTTTCTTTCACCTTTTAAAGCTGTAGAAGAAACAAACTATGCCTCTTCCCTCTCTAGAACAACAGTTTACTATTTAAATTTCTCTTAAAAGCATGAAAACATCCGAATAGATCGTTTCGTGTCACAAAATATTTGACAAGTGCCTGAGTCACTACATCCCTGCAGGTGAAATTTGTAGTATGCCACACGATGCCAGCCACAATATTAAGTGGTACGGCTGCAGAGAGGGCCACAGAGGGTGACTAGGGCTTCATGTTTCCAAAGGAATAACTGGAGTAACAGAGCACTCTACAGTACAGTGACAGGCTGAGATCCGTGTAGCAAGTATACCCTCTGGAAAATCACCTCCACCTGTAGTTCCCTACCTCAAACTTCATGGACACCCTTAAAATAATTGGTACTCAACAGCTTTCTGCAGGTTTTCAACATTCTTGATGTATGAAAACGCTCAGCACAGCCCTGAAGTTACGTGGAGGAGGGTGTTAGAATAAGATTAATAGCTCCCATCTAATTGAAAACTATGTGCCAGGGACTGTTTTAAATTGTTTAACATGTAGTCACTCACTGAATCCTCACAAGAACACTGGGATTGGCTGCTACTGTTACCCACATTTTACCGAAGGTGAAACTGAGGCACATGACAAAGTCACACAGTTAGACAGGAGTGAGCGGGGACTGGAGTGCGGTCTGCTGGCTGGAGCTCTTACTGGGACTGAATGGGAGGGATTCCGCCCACTGCCGCCCGAATCCCACGTTAGCCGGAACAGCCGCACTAGGGAACTTCACTTTAGTTTTGTCTGGAGACAAACACTGCTGGTCAGTGTTTGAAAACCGCCACGCAGCTGGGAAGCGCATGGGGCTAGTCATCAGGGGAACTAAATTCCGATCTTGATTTGGCCTCTAGTTACACCATGTGTCCTCAGGTGAGTCATTTCTGGCCCGTGGTTCCTCATTTAAAAAAGGCCATGGGAGCTGATGCTCTGTCAGATTTCTCCCAGGGCTTCTATGATTCCCCTCTAGATATAACTATCCCCTTGCCACAAATGCAAGGAAAAGAAGAACATGCTAATACCAGAAGAATGCAATCAGCAAACTCCAGATTGGGGTAAACGCTGCAAGATAAATGACCCAGTTTTGTCAACAAATAAATTGCCAGGTTAACCTACAGATCAAAACAGACTCAAGAAGCGTATTAACTAACTACAACATATGGACCTTATATTCTGATTCAAACAAGCATGCTATAAAAAGAAATGAGTCAACCTGGGGGCACCTGCATGGCTCAGATGGTTAAGCATCTGCCTTCAGCTGAGGTCATGATCCCAGGGTCCTGGGATTGGGCTCCCTGCTCAGCAGGGAGTCTGCTGCTCCCTCTCCCTCTGCCCCTCCCCACCATTCATGCTCGAGTGCTCTCTCTCCCAAATGAATAAATAAAAAATCTAAAAAAAGAAATGTGTCAACTGGAGAAATTTGAACCTTGACTGGATGTATGATAATATTATGGACTTTAACGTTAAAGTTTTAGGTATGACAGGGTACTGTTATTTTTTTTAAAATATTTTATTTATTTATTCATGAGAGAGAGAGAGAGAGGGAGGCAGAGGGAGAAGCAGGCTCCCCGCTGAGCAGGGAGCCCGATGTGGGACTCGATCCCAGGACCCTGGGATCATGACCTGAGCCGAAGGCAGATGCTTAACCATCTGAGCCACCCAGGCGCCCCAGGGTACTGTTATTTTTTTAAGTCCTTATCTTTTTAGGAGATACTTACTGAAATAACTATTTTGTATAGTGTTTGGTACTGTTATTTTTTTAAAGTCCTTATCTTTAAGAGATACTTACTGAAGTAACTATTCTATATAATGTTTGGTATTTATTAAAAAATAAGTCTGCAATAGAGCAAACAGGGTTACTCATGAAATAGGATAGACCCTGAACTGATAATTATTGAAGCTATGAGTAGTGAGGATAGGGCAGTTCACTCTATTAACAGTATTTTTGCTACTACTGTGCATGTTTAAAATTTTCAATTTTTCCATCTTTAAAATAATGACAAACTTCATAAAGCTAGTTAAATCCAACAATTACTAAATGTAACTTTTATGAGTCATATTGGTTAAAGAAATCCCTTAAATTTGTGCACCTTAACTTCATACAAATAAACCACCTGAGTCGCTCTACTGCACTTGCTATCCATTATTTAGCAATGATTATCATCTGCTATAAATTAACATCTTCATCCTTAGGTGCAGGCTTAACTTATAAAAACCTAATTAAATCGTATGTTAAGCAACTGGCCAAGTACCCCATCCATAGAGAAAAGCATCCATTTACAACTGACACAAAATGGATATAATGGCTTGATGAGTTATTTTCTTCAGCAATACAGTTTTATTTATTTTTTTAAAAAGATTTTATTTATTTATTTGACAGAGACAGCGAGAGGGAACACAAGCAGGGGGAGCGGGAGAGGGAGAAGCAGGCTTCCTGCTGAGCAGGGAGCCCGATGCGGAACTTGATCCCAGGACTCTGGGATCATAACCTGAGCCGAAGGCAGATGCTTAATGACTGGGGCACCTGGGTGGCCCAGCAATACAGGTTTTAGAACGGCGCTAACAAAGTAGAGGAGGCTACGCTTCTGGGGCAGTTTAAGTCTCGGAGCACTTGAGTGGCTCAGTTGGTTAAGCAATCAACTTCTGGTTTTGGCTCAGGTCATAATCTTGGGGTCGTAAGATCGAGCCCCGCGTTGGGCTCCACGCTCACTGAGTCCGCTTCGGATTCTCTCCCTCTCCCTCCCCTTCTGCCCCTGACCTCACCCACTTGTGCGCACACACTCTCTAAAATAAATACATAAAATCTTAAAAAAATAAAAGAAAATCTAACATTATATCAGTTCAACCCATTATAGGTAGGAATCAATACTCTATAAATCTTCGTGTGTGCCCCCCCCCTTTTTGGTAGTTAAAATAATGTGTCTTCGTGTGAGACTCCAGAACTCTATGACAATGTAGGTTCAAGTTTTAGCAGCTAGTGATTTTGAACTAGATGGTTCACATACATTCATGGACAGGACCTACATCTAGGACATACACCATTTTCCTATTGAATGGTAGAGTTTAAGTAGCTAAAAATTCAGAACAGAACCATGCAATCAAATCAGGTGGGCAATTGTGTCCTTCCTATCTGTGGATGAAAAGAAATCCACGATTTTGAAAGTCTGTAGTGGTTTTTAACAGCGTGCTCTACTTACATATACAATCGGGGATCTGAGGTCAGAGTGTCAATGTTGACGTGCTGCTCCAGCAGGCTGTAGGCCAGGATGGGTAAGGATGTGAAGCAGATATTGTACATTGTAAGGTAAGCGGCATCATACAGTGGCTGAAATGACAAACAACAGAAGAAAAAACGTATGTGTTTGGAAAAACCACAAGCTGAATCCAGACGGTTTCCTTTCACGTTTGTCGTGATAGCAAAAGAAGTTTATAAATAAGGCCACTCTCACTGATAACTGTAGAAAAGAAATGAACATATTGTGATATATCATATTAATATATCCTCCCTTTCCACAGGATCTTATTCAGAATGTATACATGCTATAAGGTCTATTTCTAACAAATATTTACTAACAGATTTTGAAAAGATTTCTCAGTGAACAAAGACCAATTAAATATAAGCCTGGAACCCCTCAGGGAGACTGTGTCATCGTGGTTTTGTTGTTGTTAATATTTTACATAGTTTTAAGTATCACTATAACTTTCTCTAGGCTGTATTTATGATATTGAATGTGGCCATTTACTAAGGATTAAATAAATGTATTTGCAAAAACAAAGCTAAAAATAGGTACACAGGCATGACTTCCTTAGGCTCCAGACCCAAATCTCCACCTTTCTGTTGGCTGTCCCATAGGCATCTGCAACTCAAAATGTCTAAAACCAAACTCATTAACTTTCCCCTTAAATTTGCTTTCTCCTATGTTCTCTATCTCAGTGAAGAGCCCCTACAATGTTGCAACCAGAGTCCCTATCTTGGTGCCTGGCACCATCTGGGTGCTCAAGAAATATTTTGAAATTAGTGATTCTTCTATCTCACTAGCCATTTCTTTAGTCTCCTATTCTGCCTGAGCCCTCTGCTGGAGTGTTCCAGCACTCAAGTGTTTGGAACTTCATACTCACTCTCTAGGTGATCTCACCAGTTCTGTGTTTTAACACCATCCATTCACTGAACATTCCCAAGTATTTATCTCTGGCCCAGACCTGTCCCTGCGTATCTAGTTACCCACTTGTTACCTCTTGGAAATGTATTTCAAACCTACATCCAGAACTGAGCTCCTTAGCTCAAACCGGCTCCTCTTGGAAGTGTTCCCCATCTCAGGAAAGGGCAACTAAATCTTGGTGATCAAGCAGAACCAAAATCTTAGATTCATCCTTGACTCTTTTCTTTTTCATACCCACATCCAGTCAATTCAGGACTGTTTACTGGCTCTACCTTCAAATATATTCAGAACCAGATCACTTCTCAGCATCTCCACAGTTACCACCCTGCAAGCTTCCTAAATGGCTCCCTACTTCTCCCCTTGATCTCCAGTCCACACAATGGCCCGAGTAGTTCTGTCAGAAAGTAAGCCAAATCAAGTCATTATTTTGTTCAAACTTGGCAGTGGATTCCTTTATCTCTGTTAAAAAAAAAAAAAAAAAAAAAAAGGTTCCTACAAAGGAGTGGCTATCCAGTCCCACTTCATCTGGCTTCTTCTGTCTGGCCTTCTCTCTTAGATCTCTCCTGCTCCTTGCTCATTCCACTCCGGCAGCAATGCCTTCCTCACTGTACCTCCAACATGTCAGGCACACTCCTGATTTAGGACTTCCTTTGAACTTGCTGTTGCCCCTGCCTGGAACACTGTTCCCTGCCTGGAACATTTTTCCTTTAGAGAGCCTCATGGATTACTCCCTCACTCACAAATATCAGCTCAAATGTCACTTTCTCAGAGAGACCAACCTTGATTTAAGTTGCTACTCCCTTTCTCACGGACATATTTCCCGTTATCTTGTTTTTTATTTTCCTATAGTACTAATCACCTTTTATCTTGTTACACATTTATTATTTTTACTGTCTCTCTTCACACTAGAATTCAAGCTCTACACGGGCAGGGATTTTTATCTACTTTATCAACAGGCATAGACTGAGAGAAACAAGGCAGCCCCTAACATCTAGAAACTGTCCTGGCACTCACAAGCTAGGCAATGGTGTTCTCCTGTCGAACACGAACAATTTCATCGAATAACAACATCAAACAAGGCTATTCTGTCACCATGACGGATCGAGACAAGAACATCAACCCATAATCACGTTGAACACAGAATATGAACATTGTCCAAATCACAACATTAACCAATATCCCTGTTCTGGCAAATATGGGTGACTATTGTTTCTTCACCAATGACAGTGGTAGCCTCCTAGTCTTCAAGCCTCCTGGTAAGATGCACTGAAATGCTTAGTCATAAAATTACCCCCACTTACTGATAGCACCCAATCTAGAGCAAGCCCCACTCATCTTAAACTTTTCCCCAAATAGGGGCGCCTGGGTGGCTCAGTTGTTAGGCGTCTGCCTTCGGCTCAGGTCATGATCCCAGCATCCTGGGATAAACCCCGCATCAGGCTCCCTGCTCAACAGGAAGCCTGCTTCTCCCTCTCCCACTCCCCCTGCTTGTGTTCCCTCTCTCACTGTGTCTATCTCTGTCAAATAAATAAATAAAATCTTAAAAAAAAAAAAATTTCCCCAAATGACCTAATTCAAGCCCAAATCTTTTTTTTTTAAAGTATTTTATTTTTAAGTAATCTCTATACTCAATACGGGGCTCGAACTCACGACCTTGAGATTAAAGGTTGCACACTCTACTGATGGAGCCAGTCAGGTGTCCCAAACCCAAATCTATGATTTTTCTAATACTCTATTCCCGAGAGGCTTCACTGTTCCTCATGTTACTTTCATTAATCTGTTTTTGTTTTGTTTTTATATCATTTATTTCTGCTGTAATTTTTATTATTTCCCTTCTTTTGATGGCTTTAGGCTTTATTTGCTATGTTGTTCCTTTTCCAGCTCCTTTAGGTGTAAGGTTAAGTTTTGTATCTGAGGCTTTTCTTGCTTCTTTAGGTAGGCCTGCATGGCAATATACTTCCCTCTTAGAACCGCCTTTGCTGTATCCCAAAGGTTTTGGACTGTCATGTGTTCATTTCCATTTGCTTCCATGTATTTTTAAAAATTTCTTCTTTAATTTCCTGGTTGATCCATTCATTAAGTAGGATGTTCTTTAACCTCCATGTGTTTGTGGTCCTTCCAAATATTTTCTTGTGGTTGACTTCAAGTTTTAATGCACTGTGGTCTGAAAATACGCATGGTATGATCTCAATCATTTTGTACTTTCTGAGGCCTGTTTTGTGACCCAGTATGTGATCTATTCTGGAGAATGTTCCATGTGCACTCGAAAAGAATGTGTATTCTGCTGCTTTAGGATGAAATGTTCTGAATATAGCTGTTAATCCCATCTGGTCCAGGGTGTCACTCAAAGCCCTTGTTGATCTTCTGCTTAGAGGATCTGTCCATTGTTGTGAGGGGGGTGTTAAAAGTCCTCTACTATTACTGTATTACTGTCAATGAGTTTCTTTATTATTAATTGACTGATTTATTTGGGTGTTCCCAAGTTGGGGGCATATTTACAATTGTTAGATCTTCTTGATGGATAGACCCCTTAGTTATGATATAATGACCTTTTCCATCTCTTTTACATCTTTATGTATTTTTTATTAAAGATTTTTATTTATTTGACAGAGATAGACACAGCAAGAGAGGGAACACAAGCAGGGGGAGTGGGAAAGGGAGAAGCAGGCTTCCCGTGGAGCAGGGAGCCCGATGCGGGGCTCGATCCCAGGACGCTGGGATCATGACCTGAGCTGAAGGCAGGTGCTTAACAACTGAGCCACCCAGGCGCCCCACAGTCTTTGTTTTAAAATCTAGTTTGTCTGGGGCACCTGGGTGGTGTAGTTGGTTAAGTGTCCGACTCTTGGTTTCGGCTTGGGTTGTGAACTCAGGGTCATGAGTTGAGGCCTGTGTTGGGCTCAGTGATCATTGCAGAGTCCTCCTGGGGCTCTCTCTCCCTCTCCCTCTGCCCCTCCCTTCCATGCTCTCTCTCATTCTCTAAGATAAATAAATAAATCTTAAAAAAAAAAATCTAGCTTATCTAAGTATGGCTACTCCAGCTTTCTTTTGATGTCCATTAGCATGACAGATGGTTCTCTATCCCCCCACTTTTTTTTGAGAGAGAGAGAGAGAGAGAGAGAGAGAGAGTGTGTAAACGGGGAGGTGGGGAGGGGCAGAGGGAGGGAAAGAGAATCTGGTTTTTTTTTTTGAGAAAGAATCTCAAGCAGCCTCCACACCCAGTGCAGAGCCCAACATGGGGCTCAATCTCACAACTCTGAGATCATGACCTGGGCTGAAATCAAGAGTCAGATGCTTAACCAAATGAGCCACCCAGGTGCCCCCATCCCTTCACTTTCAATCTGCAGGTATCTTTAGGTCTAAAATGAGTCTCTTGTAAGCAGCATATAGATGGATCTTGTTTTTTTTATCCATTCTGATACCCTATGTCTTTTGATTAGAGCATTCAGTCCATGTACATTCTGAGTGATTATCGAAGAGATGAGTTTAGTGCCATCGTGTTACCTGTATAATTGGTGTTTCTGGTGATGTTCTCTGGTCCTTTCTAGTCTTTGTTGATTTTGGTCTTTTTTTTCCTTCCACTCAATGAGTCCCCCTTAAAATTTCTTTGCAGGGCTGATTTAGTGGTCATGAACTCCTTTTGTTTTTGTCTGTCTGGGAAATAATTTCTCTCTCCTTCTATTCTGAATGACAGGCTTGCTGGATAAAGAATTCTTGGCTGCATATTTTTCCCCATTTGGCATGTTGAATATTTCCTGCCACTTCTTTCTGGCCTGCCAAGTTTCTGTGGACAGATCTGCTGCAAACCTGATCTGTCTTCCCTTGTAGGTAAAGGACTTTTATCCCCCGCCCCCACTGCCCAACCTCACTGCTTTCAGGATTCTTTCCTTGTCTGTATTTTGTGAATTTGACTATGATATGCCCTGGCGATGGTCAGCTTTTGTTGAATTCAATGGGAGTTCTCTGTGCTTCTTGGATTTTGATGTCTGTGTCCTTCCCCAAATTAGGGAAGTTTTCAGCCATAATTTATTTGAATAAACCTTCTGCCCTTTTTTCTCTCTCTTCACCTTCTGGGACTCCTATGATACGAACATTATGTTTTAATAAGTCACTTAGTTCCCTAACCTATCTTTGTGGTTCATTACCTTTCTTTCTCTCTTCTTTTCAGCTTCATTATTTTCTGTAATTTTATCTTCTATTTCACTGATCTGCTCCTCTGCTTCGTCCATCCTTGTTTTTACGTCCTCCACTTGGGATTGCATCTTGGTTATATCATTTTTAATTTTGGCCTGACTGGATTTAAGTTCTTTTATCTCCACAGTAAGGGATTCTCTAGTCTTCTATGCTTTTTTCAAGCCCAGCTAAACGTCTTTTTAAAATTCTAGTTCAGACATCTTAATTATATCTGTACTGATTAAATCCCTTGCCCTGAGTTCCACTTCCTGTTCTTTCTTTTGGGGTGAATTTCTGTCTCGTCATTTTGTCCAGAAAAGAAGAAAATGAAACAAAACCCCCCACAAAAAACAACAAAGAAAAACCCCCCAAAACAAGAATTCCCCCCAAAACCCTAGATCCTGGGTGTGTTTTGGTCTGCTTCTTAGAAGAATCTAGATCCCCAAATAAATAAATAATAAAAGTAAACAAAAAATACAAAAATATAAAGTATATACAAATAAAAATTTGAAAAATTAAAAAAATTTATAAAATGAATTGAAAAGAAAATAAATGAAAAAACAAAAAAATAAAAAGTAAAAAGGAAGCTAAATCCTATTTTCCCCTAGAACTGAAGCTTTGTAGCACTCTATGATCAGTAAACTTGGTGTAAGTGAGTTGTTTGTGCCGGTCTTCTGGGGAAGCAGCCTGTTGGGATGATTCTAAGGTGGACCTGTCCTAGTGGAAATGCGCCTCCAGGGCGTAGTGGGGGCGGGGCTTGGTGTAAGCAGCTCCGGATTCCACTAGGTGGTGCTGTTTTGCTCCCTGAAGGCTCTCAGCACTGATGGGTGGGATGAATATGGTAGTGTACCACTCTCTAGCCCTAGAGCTGAAAGTTCCCACCCCCCACTCCTCAGTGAGCCCTCAGAGAAGAGCAGTCAATCACTGATTTCTGTCAGAACCCTGCGTTCAACTGATCTGTGTCCGAGTTTTTTTTTTTCGTTAATCTCAGGCACACAACTGAGTTTCAAAACTCTGAATTTCAAGGACTACCACAGCACAGATGTGCGCTGCTCTTCTGGGGGAGGGTCTTGCCACACTTTTGCGAGTTGCTGGCCCCTGCCAGGAAAGTGGTCACATAAACGTGCAGGGGTTTGCAGTTTATGGCAAAACAGGGCAGAAAGCTGGCACCAAGAATCACTGTTCTCAGCTGGCTTCTATGTTCCTATGCCTGGGAACAGTGCAACCTGTTCTTGCGATCCAGGGGATCCTCAGACCATGGTGTCCCTCCTGGGATTCCACCCTGCTTTGCCACCTGAGCACCTTTAAGCTGGGCACATCCCCCACTGTAGCAGACTTCTAAAAGTTCTGATTTTTGCACTACGGTGCTTATAATGTTTTGCAGTAGCCTCCATAAACAGGCTCCCTCCCTGCCACTGTATCTACGGCTATATCTCCCCCAATTCAAATCTCTGCACCTCCTACCTTCCAAAAGGTGGTTGCTTTTCTACTTGTAGACTTGCAGTTTTTGTTCTCTTAGACCTCTGATTGATTTCTTGGTTGTTCAGAATGATTTGATAACTATGTAGCTGTGTTCAAGGGACAAGACATGCTTAGGGTCCCCCTAATGCTCCACCATCCTAACTCCCCTAGATTTAAACTCAGCAAAAATTATCTTCTGAATTGAGAAGAACCCCCAAATAGGTGTTTTGTTCCTTTTCATTTTCAAGGGAGAGGATTAGTTTGTTGGCACACAATACTATATTTTCATTGGAAACTACCCCATTTTCATAATGAGAAAATTGAAAACAACAACAAACATACAAACAAAAAGATTGCCTGGTGAGTAATTTCATCTTGAATTTCATTCAAACAAAAGAAGCATCAATCTACTTTTTTTCCATAACGGTACTTCAATGTTACATGAGAGATAATTATAATTCTTAGATGCATAATTAGGAGACAGAATGTCCTCAAAACAAACAACAGGTTTAGTTGATAATAGTTTCTTATTAAACCTGCTACAAATGTTTTCTTTTCACATAGGAAAAAGACCAGTACTATCCTAGCTTTGCTAAAGAAAGAGTTGCTTTTTGCTTAAAGAATCTGAATCCTGGTCCCATTTCTACATTCTCTGTAGCTTGCTCTCCAATTTCCAGGGTTGGAGAGAACATGTGACATGGACTTGAGTTGAAAAAGGCTGCCTACCTGTATGTACTCTAAACATATTTGCAATAATGGTTCCTACATCCAGCACTAGCACAAGGCCAAAGTAAAAAATAAAAATATTGCACATCACGCCACCACCTGAGAGAGACCTTCTTTTTACCCGATACACTTTTCCTCTAAGATGTCTGACAGTTCCCTCCCTCCTCTCCTTCAGATCTCTGCCCAAATGTCAACTCAGGGAGAACTTTCCAGATCATCTCTAAAATAGCAGACTTGTGCATTCATGCTCCACCAGTTTATAATGCTTTACTTTTTCCTTTGGAGCCTGTATCAGTACCTGACATATTTGTATGATTGCAGTCTCACCCCCTAACACTATACTGCAAGCTCTATGGGTAAGACTTTGTTTTGATCACTGTTATATCCCCAGCACTTAGCCTGGCATACAGTAGGCACTCAAGAGATACTCATTAAATGAACGGACCTACCATCTGAGCAACTGAGGAAGCCAAACATCAACTCCTATGGAAACCTCAATAGCTAAGGTAACCTAAGCAGACTCCAGGCAGACTAGGGTCTGAGTCTCAGATGGCTTTATAAGGAATAAGTCCTTTCCTCATATAACTTGTGAACACACTCCTTTCAAACTAAAAACAATGTTTTAACCAGATTAAGCCAATTTCCCTTTAGCATTCTGCTACAAAATTTGAAATGTCTTTTTATTTTTTGAAGATTTTATTTATTTGACAGAGAGAGAGAGGGAGAGAGGGAGAGAGACAGAGAGAGAGAAAGTACAAGCAGGGGGAGTGGGAGAGGGAGAAGCAGACTCCCGGCTGAGCAGGGAGCCTGATGTGGGGCTCGATCCCAGGACCCTGGGATCATGACCTGAGCTGAAGGCAGATGCCACCCAAGCACCCCTGAAATGTCTTTTTAATACCTGCACTCATCCACGAAGTGAGCATTTGACCAGTAGTAATCTGGATGTTCAGACAAAGCAGATTCATCAGAATTTAGAAAACTCTCTGTAACTAAGACTGTTAGTTTTTTTTTTTTTTAATTTATTTATTTGAGACAGAGAGAATGAGAGAGAGAGAAAGAGCACATGAGAGGGGGGAGGGTCAGAGGCAGAAGCAGGCTCTCTGCCGAGCAGGGAGCCCGATGCGGGACTCGATCCCGGGACTCCAGGATCATGACCTGAGCCAAAGGCAGTCGCTTAACCGACTGAGCCACCCAGGCGCCCAAGACTGTTAGTTTTGCATACAAGAAGGCTGATGGCACTTCCTACAGCTGGTAGATGATTAATTCATAAAGCAACTCTGCTGAACTGGCACCACGGGATTGACCACAAGACACTGATGTAAGAAAGAGCATACCCAATGAAGAGGCAAGTTCTAGGGAAAGAGAGCAATCACTTTCCATTCAGAAGAACATACTGTCTTAAAAATACTGCCAAGAAATTAGAAAAAAAATCTCTTCCTAGCAGGAGGAATGAAGTATGCCTTGAAATTTAGAAACTCGGTCTCTAATATCTGTGGTGATGTTACCATTAGCTCAGCATGGCAAAATCACTGAATTGTTCACAGATTAACTGCAAAATTTCTCAGTCATTGAGCATTCCAGCTCCTGTACTGGGCTATCCTTCCACTAGAAGTGACACAAGTTCCATTCCAGTTGTTAAAGCTATAAATGTGCATGCCCATCCCACCACTTAGGTATCAATATAACATATATCCTATTCTTTATGTAATAATAGATGTTCAGAAAACAATAAAGGACAAAAAAATGTAGAGTTGCTCAAGTAATCCAAGGCTCTATCCAGGGATCACAGCTTCTTGGCCAGTTGAAAGATCAACATTTTTCTAGAAAATCAAACTGAGAAACTGCAAAGGTGTGAGATTTTATTTGATGAAATATTAAACTACACCATTTTAGGATTATTGGAAAGCATGGTTTACACTGATTAAAAGGAATACTCTTAGGGTTATCTCCTTAAGGTATCTCCTCCAACAGGAGGTACCAAATAACTTTCAAGAAGAAAGGAATAATAAGAACATCACTAAAGCAAAGACATAAACATTTGCTATTGTCAAAAACCAGGGCAAGAAGATCAGCTGTTGAACCAAAGAATAAAAAAAAATAATAAAATTGTTTTACTTTGAACATACCTCTCTCATCTCTACAATCCAATACATAAAAAGGTAATTTATTAATGGCCAACATAAAGTACATTATAACAAATAACTAGGGAAACAAACCTGTTGTGAGAATCCACAGAAGAACTGGTACAAAAATTGTGGCAAAATGAAACAAAGGTTCTGGAAAAAAAAAAATGTAAAAGAGAGTTAGTTTTCACTTGAACTGTCTAAACTAACACAGGATATTGTACTCCAAATAGTCTACAGTCAATCCCAAGCCCTTCTAATCATAACACAATAAATCTCTATTACAGTTATAAGCAAACAACTCAAAGACAAATGATTAACTCATATTAATACCAACTTTTGCCTTACCAAGCAGAAAGAGGATCTCACCTTATGAGAACCTCTTGCTATTCTTCCTTGAGGGAAGACATAAGCTCATACAAACACAAACATTTAGGTATTACCCCTTAAATGCCAATCTGATTTGCAAAATCAACATAAGGCAGACTGACATAAAGCTCAAAGTGTACATTTAAATTAATGCCCATAAACAGCCAGGATGTTGTTACAGTGTATGTTGACACTAACAGTATCAACTAATGCTTTACTGTCTTTATTACTGCCTCATCAAACAACTGACGTATTATTATTGATCACCTATTATATGCAAAGACGGTACTGTGGGTAATATAAATAAATAAATAAATAAATAAATAAATAAATAAATAAAACAAAAACCCAGAGCAAAGCTTCTTACTCCTAAGGGACTTATTTAATTGGGAGAACACTAAAAACAAACAGGAAAAAATGAAAGCTGAGAATTCATAACACAGTAAAAGCCACTAGGTAGGACTATAAATACGGAAATTAATGTCTTCAGGCAAAATCACCAGAACTAGTATTTTCCAACGAGTGCCACCCGTCGTGGTAGGATGGGACCTTATTTGAGAGCTGTTCTCACTTGTTCATGATGTCTCTGGATGTCTCTTTGGGTAGCCCTTCAAGAGCCCGTTTTCGGGGTATGTCAGAAAACTAGTCTCTTTCCTTCTGTCACACATTCTCACCTAGCTAATTTACCAGGCTAGGAGGCTTGAAGCTGTTTTTAAAAATCCAATGCATCCTCGAAGGATGAACATCTGCTATAGCTGAGGGTATTTAGGTGAATATACTACAGGCTCTGGAAGCTCTTCCCAAAGAAAAGTGCTATACATGTATTGAATTAAGTCCTACAGCATCGGCGTGTCAGAGCTCCCAAGGTCACCTCTTGAAAGGGGGACACTCACATGTATGCATCAATTTTGGGAGAATGCAAAACCATACTTAAAAAAAAAAAGTGCTCTGAGGTTGGAGGAGGCAGTACTCAGGGGAGTTACGGGGCTGCTTTGTGGGAAGGGAAGGTCTGACTCTCCCACTAGAATGTAATAAGTCCCCTGAGAACAGAGACTTTGCCGTCTTAGTCCTTATGAATCTTTAGGTCTTAAAATGGTGCTTGGCACATGGTAACACATTCAAACGTATCTACTGACTGCATAAATAAATAAATTAGAACTTGAACAAGGTGTTACAGATGGATAGGATATATTGACAGCATGAACCAAGGCAAGGTGCATGTATTTTATTTTTTATTATTTATTTTTAAAAAAGATTTTATTTATTTATTTGACAGAGAGAGACACAGTGACAGAGGGAACACAAGCAGGGGGAGTGGGAGAGGGAGAAGCAGGCTTCCCGCAGAGCAGGGAGCCCGACGAGGGGCTGGATCCCAGGACCTGGGATCATGACCTGAGCTGAAGGCAGATGCTTAACGACTGAGCCACCCGGGCGCCCCAAGGTGCATGTATTTTAAACATATAAGGTAGGACAGGGTCAGACCGTGGGGTGCCTTAAAAGACAGGCTAATCCTTAGACAATGGAGAGTGAAGTTTCTGGAGGACAGGTTAAATAGTGGCAGTTTCCCAACGTTGACTTGGCTGAATTATGCAAGGTGGATTGAACGGAGAAACAGATGGCAGGAACACCTGTCACTGAAGCACTTCAGGAGTGAAGCAACTGTTATTTGAAGATGCAATGGCAAGGTAAGAGGAAGGAAGGCTTTTCAGCCCAGCTCAAGAGGGTTGAAAGTATTAGAAATCACCCTGGGATAAAAGGCAGCCGTGGAAAAGGAATACTGCTAAGTCAGTAACTAAGGTGATAATGAGCGCAGAGATCCTAATGAAGACAGAGGGCATTAGCTACACGAATAATTCCCTAAATTGGGAACAGGGATATGTTAATTACTGACCACAGGTAAACAGCCATTTTAACGCTTGTTTTGTTTTCCTTAACAGAGCATTCCTTCCATCTGGTGGTAAGTGCTTGAATTGCAGGCCAAAATCTTGAGGCAAACCAGGCCTCAGGAATGGGATCAGAGTGTTAGGCAGATATGCATGGCAAATCTTCATGGGCTCGCCTACTAGAGATAAGTAAGAGAATAACCACCTGTCCCCAAGTGGGGTTGTTGAATTACTTAGTTCAAGGCCTGACAGACCCTAACTGTGATGTACAAAAAGCCTTGGACTGAGAGTAAATAATCCTATTGTGGAAATCTAGCTCTGCCACCTTTGAGCTGAGGAGGGAAAGGCAAGTTTTGTAAGCTCTCTGAGCTCTGCTTTCCACATATTTTAAATGAAAATAATAGTAATTGCTCAAAGGAGATTTGTGGGGACTAAGAAAATAATGTGCTTTTGTCAACAGCAAGTATCTTACACATACTGGGTTAATCATCATTATCATCATCGTCTATGTTTGGCCGGGATACCAGCTGATACTGGATGACAGGGTCCTGGCAAATCTGTAAACCTGGGTTCACACTTATGTATGTATGTATTTATTTTTCAAATTTTATTTTTAAGTAGTCTCTACACCCAACGTGGGGCTCAAACTCACAATCCCGAGATCAAGAGTCACACGCTCCACTGAGCCAGCTAGGCATCCCAACACGTATTTTTTTGAAAACTTTTTTTTTTTTTTTAAAGTAGGCTCCATGCTAAATGTAGGGCTCAAACTCACAACCCTGTGATCAAGAGTTGCAGCCTCTACTGACTGAGCCAGCCAGGTGCCCCTCACAGTTATGTAGGTCTTTTCGAAAATAGAAAGCTAGTAAGAACAGGGATTGATCACAGAAAACTGACACACAAAAACAGTTGCTGTGCTTTCCCTTCTGAGAAATATAGGGCATGAAATCCAAACACCGTAACGGTTTGAATCATTTAACTTGCACACAAACTTGGTAATGTACCTACAAACTAGAATCTAATTAAGAGCTTTGGTAAATTCTCTCCCCTGGTAGACAAAAATGATTAGGCAAGCTCAGTCTAACATGAACTCTAATGCTCGGTGATAAAAGAAAACCAAGGTATTGTTGGGGAAATGACCTCAGTGTCCACCCATAGGGGTTTGGGATTCCACACCATTATCATGTTTTAGGTGAATAATAACTGGGTGAACTGTTCACAATATATTATTAAGTGAAAAGGGAAAAGTACAAAACAGTATGTTTTGGGACTGACTGCTAAAAGTATGGGGCTTCTTATGGGGTGATGGAAATGTTCTGGAATTAGATAGTGGCAATGGTTGCTCATCATAGTGAATACACTAAAAGACACCATATTGTACACTTTGAATGTATGATAGTGAATTTTGTTATGTGAAATATATCTCAATATAAAAATTGAAAAAAAAACCAACCCAGTAGTGTATAAAAACAATATAGGGGCACCTGGCTGGCTTGGTTGGTAGAGCATGTGACTCTTGATCTTGGGGGTTTTGAGTTTGGGCCCCAGGTTGGGCGCAGAGCTTACTTGGAAAAAAGAAAAAAACACCAAAAAAACCCAAAACCCAAAAACAATGTCAACACAATTTAATTTATATAGAACAGGTCACATAAAATGTCACCATTGGTTCTCTCTGTGGGTATGATTATAATTACAGATGACTTCAAAACCTTCATTTTGGAAAAAGAGTTATATATAAGAGGGATTTGAGAAAAATCATTGTTGCATGAGTTTCCTTTCGATCACTAAGCAAGATTCTCAGAGAACCTCGTCTTGAGGAGAACCATGCCAATGTTTTACATACTTAAAAAATAATTAAAATCAATCAGGATTAGAGAGGAAGGACCAAAATGGTATGCAAACAAAAATTTAACCTAACTCTATTACAAATAAATAACATAACCACAATGAAATGGTGGAAAAGGAAAAAAAGTAATTTTGGAAATAGTATTTTGACTGTATACTCTAAGGCTAAAGACAAAAAGAAGTATATAACAAATAACTTCCTGTTACTCACAGGATTATGATAAAATAAATAATAAATAAACTGGCCAGTTTGTAGAATGTCCCTCAATTTGGGCTTGTCTAATGTTTGCTTATCATGAGAATCAGGTTATGCTTTTTTGGCACCAATACCACAGAAGTAATGTTGTAACCTGCTCAGTGCATCATATCAGGTATTGGTGCCAAAAAAGCATAAACTGGCCAGTACTCTTCGAAAATGTTAAGACCACGAAGACAAAGAAGATAGCAGTATTCCAGTGTAAAGAAGACTAAGGAGGGGGCGCCTGGGTGGCTCAGTCCATTAAGTGTCTGCCTTTGGCTCAGGTCATGATCTCAGGGTCCTGGGATCGAGCCCCGTGTTGGGCTCCCTGCTCAGTGGGGAGTCTGCTTCTCTCTCTCTCTCTGCTCCTCTCTCCTGCTCATGCTCTCTCTCACACTCTCTCTCCAAAATAAACTAAAAAAAAAAAAAAAAAAGACGACTGAGGAGGTAAGACAGCTAAATGAAATCATGAGCCTGAAACAGACCTCAGAGACTACCAGTGGGACCTTTGGCAAGATTCCAAGACTACATGTAGACTGGTTAATAATGTGCCAATTAATATCAATTTATGGGTCTTGATAACTATACTGCGTGTTATCTAAGGTGTTAACAGCAGACAAAGAGTATATGAAAATTATTTCACTAATTTCGCAATTTTTTTAAAGTCAAATTATTTCAACACAAAAAGTGAAAAAAATTTTAAAAACTATACTGAACAGAACACAGAACAAGAGATCAAGTTCTGGCCCTTGTCGGCTTAAAATGATTTTCATACTTTAGACATTATTTCACCTTCATGTATGCCAGGTTCATTAGGCATAAAATGAGTGGCTTGTACTATATTCATGGGACTCCAAATTGTGCTCTGAGGAATCTCTGGGCAAGACAAGGAGACTGAGCAAGGAAATAGCCCTGGACTCATCATCCTTCAATGAATGCAATTTTGCTTCTGCTTTACCTGTATAATTCCACTTGAAAAGAGTAGTTCAGAATACTCTTTAGGATAAAAAGGGAACCAACTATTGATAATACGATGTAACATGGATGAAGCATAAAAACATTATGCTAAGTGAAACAGGCCAGACACAAAAGAGCACATATGATTTTATTTATATGAAGTTCTAAAACAGGCAACTCTAATGTGCATACTGCATAAATTATACCTAAATTTATATATTTTATGTTGTAAGTATCACTATATATTGTATAACAATACAAATCAGATTAGTCATTGGTGCAAGGTAGAGGAGACTGGGAAGGAGCACATGGGAACTTTCTGGGTTGATGGTTACATGGATATATACATGTGTCAAAATGGAAATGTACACTTTTAATGGGTACATTTTACTGTATTTAAACTCCACTTCAAGAAAGTTGACTTAAAAATTTCATCCCAAATTGCTCGCATTAAAAGGAATTTCTAGTTTCTTTTTTAAAAATATTTTTTATTTGAGAGAGTGCACGCCTGTGTGTGGGGGGGGAGAGGGAGGGCAGATGGGGAGGGAGAGAAGCTCAAGCAGACTCCCCACTGAGCGCGGAGCCCAAAGCAAGGCTCGATCTCACGACCCTGAGATCACGACCTGAGCAGAAAGACCTGAGCCGAAATCAAGAGTCGGACGCTTAACTGAGGGCCACGCCACCCAGGTGCCCCAGGAATTTCTAGTTTCTGATTCATTAGATAGATTATGTTTTGTAGACCACAAATCTCAGTACTAAGACAGCAAAAGAACCGTGAAAAATGGGAGGAAAATCCTATGACCAAGCTGAGCCAATGCTGGGTTAGATGGTGATAAGTTCAATTACAAATATTTTGTTCCATACCTTATAGAAGAAATACTGTACAAGGTGTGCTATTCTCACATAATATAGATGTCCGTGAGCCAAGAGCAGTTTTTTTAAATGTTTAAACTTCGGAACAGCATAATCGCTATTCCTGGCTGCTTGCCGACCTTCTTTGCCTTTAATACCTGAAAAAGAGAAAATCTCTCTATTTTATAAAATAAACAACCTCCTGATTTGTTATTTTCACACTTTTAACTTGTTTATGTGGCACAGTTCACTCTGTAGTTTAAATTTTTTTAACCAAAAAGTGCTGTAACAGTGACAATGAGTCTTACCAATAAAAAGTAAAACTTAACTGGTAATTACTTATTTATAACATGATATAAAACAAATAGAATCATTGTTTTAATCATTACAAGGCAAAAATTAAATCTGAAAATTTATCTGAAAAAAAGGCACTTAGTAAGTGCATAAATGTACATGCTCCTAGACAAGGGGCTGTATCAAAGCAACTCAGAGACCTGGGGTTTGTGGTCCAGGAGCTCAAAACTGAGAGTTACAATGAGATGGTGAAGTCCTCTCACTGAATGAAACTCTGAGTAGTAGCCCAAGTGGTTCCATGAGCTCAAGCAGCTTTAGGCCATTTCCACACTGAATTACCAATGAGTACAACTGAGAGTTCCACACTAAATAGGGTTACTTCCAAATGGAAAGAATTTGGGAATCCAGAGTGCAGTAATAATAATTCCCAAGATACCTAGACCATTATTTCTTCCCTTCAAAAAAAAACAAAAACAAAAACAAACCAAACCTCCTGGGGTGTTAGGATTGCTGCCTATCAGCAGCCTGACATGGGAAAAAAATGGTGCAGGCAGGAGAAAAAGCTGTTGTTGCATGCCAACATATAAATTCGACACTACAGCCCAAAGCACCCATAAATATTGCCATGTGGAAAACCAGCCAACCAATTATCATTTCTTAGTCCCAAATAGTTAAGAATCTCAGAAGATAGAGTGCAGCAACATAAGCAGGCGATGTGGCCAGGGGCAGAAAATCAATAAAATTTCATGCATGCTGTTAAAGTGAGAGCTAAATGATCAATTGCACCGCCAGTAGGCTTGGGAAATTCACTTTACTTGGCTAATATAAAAATATCCTCTAACTTTGTATTGCTACGTTCCCACCGGGGCAGGACTTTGGGATGGACGTGTTAGATGAGGACCTTCATCAATGATTATCATCCCCAAATTAAAATTCAAGAGGAGTAACTAAGACATTCTCTCTAGAATATAAGACCACGCGACCTAACAAGCGATATGGATACCTTACAGCTGCCATCTCATTAGGTGGTTCTTACCTATTCCCACATGGGATTCCAAGATCATACTAACATCATTGGCACCATCACCTATCGACAGCGTTATTGGGCTGCCTTTTAAATTCTTCACCATTCTGACAATCTAAACATTAAATACAAAAGAGGTACAGAAAAGGTCAAAGCAGAATGTGAGACTACTACATTGCGGGTATATGCCTCGTTCACACTTGTAAATGGAGGCCTTGCAAACAAATAGAAAGGTAGTTTATGCGTATTACATACAATAGCCTTGAATTCTCAGAGGTAAAAGAATGTAGCATTTTAAATGTAACACCAGTGCCCACTATTTTTTTTTTGTTTCCATGCATATACGAAGTGTCAGAAAACCTTGCCTCCTACCTATACTAAGAGGCCAACCTGTTTCCCTCTTTTGTCCTTGCTTCACGTGTCCTTTCAGATGGGGTGTTGAGTGTGACAGCGGAGACCAGAAAGCTGATTTGAGGTACCATGCATTAGGGCTACTGGAATTAAGAGTAGGAAGTGAGAGAACCATGCTTCTAGACCCTCTCCATCTCTCCTCCCAGCAGATACAACCACTCCCTTCGGCGCATTCCCCTATTCCCAGGGACTTCTCCGATGATAAATTCTTACACCCATCTAGCTGCCAACTAAACTTTACTAAATCTCCCAATGCCCAATATGATCTTACCTCTTCTACAGGTAGCTGCGTTTTTAAATGGGGGCATCTTAAAGGTGGTGAGATTTGCAGAAAGTTCTCTTGAGATATGTGTATAAAGCCTGTCACCACTATTCCCTGAGTGTCTCTTCAAGATGTGTCAACGGCACAATGCAGCTCACTGCTGTGTTCATGGCGGGTACCGAATAAAAGAAATCTTCTGGTGGAGTCACTTTGTGCAAGTATTTGGGTAGGCAGCCACCCTCCCACCCCACGTTTTAGATAATGACTGCTTTATGTGTCACCCCTCAAAACCCTCTAGAATCTGGCAGTTTTTAAAAAGTGTATATAATTCAGAAGCTAACTAATGCCTTGCAGAAATTCTGTTCTCCGAATTGCTTTCACCAGTTAACATAAATAAAATCCATTTTCAACATAAGTGATTAAAAATAACTGACCCGAGGCTAAGCCACCCCACAGTCTTTTCTTTAAACAAAATTCGGTCAAGTTTTAGTTGTACTAAATAGCGTACAAAAAACCCCACATCCAATTCCATTTAACACAAAAATGCTGTTATTGTGAGATGCCGGCTTTCCCCCATTCCCTCCCCTCAACTTGGTTCTTTTAAAAAATTTTTAGAGACTCTCAGAAATAATCTGTAAATCAGTCAAAGACAAACTTAAAGAACCCGCACTAAATTTGTGTTTGACGGGCTACAATTCTGGTTAACCTAATTGCACCTGTGAAACTTGGGCAGCAATGATTTACACCTTAAGGAAGAAAAGGTGCAGCCAGGAAAGTTCTAGGGAAGGTGATAAAATTAGCAAGGGTGACAGCTTCTGCATGAAAACATGGATTAAGAAGATTAAAGGTCGTCCTTGGGGAAAGATAAAAAGATATATAGTCATGGACTATAAAATCATGAAAGATCTAGATAGATAAACTTTTTTTTTTTTTTTTTTACTGTGCCCCGGGTCACCTGGATTAAGAACTTCTCTTCAATCTCTAAAATAGCTTCATGCGAAAGAAATCAATTTGCCAAAAACTACTTATCGACCAAATACAACTGCACACAATACAATGTGCAATGTCATGTGCAAATATCCAAGAAAGACAGGCTGGTCACACACCTTAAGAAACATCTAATGGAATAGGAGAGATAGGGAATGAATACAAGAATATTAGATAATCAGATTAACAATAAACACTAACAGTGTGAGGTATCTGTGCAAGGGAATTTGTAACATTGTCGTCTAAGTTGTCCACATAAAAAGGCCCATGATGGCAGGAAGGGAGAGGACTCTACGTGCCACAGTAATCAGGAATGATTTTATAGAAGGAAGAGTCATTTAATCTAAATCATGAAAGATGGTTAAAGATCTGTGTGGATGGGGAAAAGGGCCTTGGAGGAGTATTCCAGAGGGAATGGCATGATCTAAGGCACATAGCCAGGTTAGGTACAATATATGCTCAGAAGACAGACTGGCTTGACCAGATCAATGAGTTTTCATATAGGGGGCATGGACAGCCATATCCGGGTCCAGATCAATAAGGAGTGATGTTATGAAAGTGGTCACAGGCTGCAGGAGGAATAGGAAGAAAAGGCAAGACTGCAGGCAAAGAGCCAAGTTAGGTGGCTAGTTACAGGTGGAGTTCAATGAGCTGTTAAAGGAATCTGCATCTGCCAGGAAAGAAAAGATGAAAAAGACAACGTACTAGGAAATGGACAGAATTTGGTGACTGAAACCACATGGAAGGGTAAAGCATGGGGGGGAGTCACCAGAGATTTCAAGGTTCTGAATCTAGAAACCCGGAAGTACAGTGAGCTCAGTAACTGATGCAGAAGACAAGGAAGATGATGGGCTCTAAAGAAAGCTGAGTTGAGATGGTAATGACAACACCCAAGAAGACGTGTTCAGTAAGCAGCTAGAGAAGTAAAGTAGAAGCCGAAGTATTTGGATTGGAGAAGTGACTGGAAAATCACCTGCATGGACCTGACAGAGGAGTAGGTGATATCCTGGAAGATGGGACTATAGCGAAGGAAATAAAACGGGCCAAGGACTGAACTACAGGGAGGCTCCATATTCTGGCTAGGAGAAGCTGGGAGAAACAGTATGGGGTCAGGAATTCAAGTAATTGCCTGGGCAGTGGAGTAGCCAGAATCCTAGTGATCAATTTGAGCAACAGACAATAAATGTGGGGACGGGGCGGGGACGGGGGGGAAGAGAGATTGCCTCTGACTAAAGGGACAGATTTCTCTGGCTGTGGTTCTGGTAGGATCCACTTCCTCAACTGGGGTTAACCAAGGCTCTGAAGGTTGAAGAAAAGAAAGAAGAGCACCTGATTGTGGTGGGGATTGAGAGTGAGAAGAAAGTAGACAGAGCAATGCCCTAAAAGTTAGGATGGGCTGTGTGTGGGCGCATGTGTGTGCGTGCGCATGAAGTAGGGGGTAGAGTTTGTGTAAAGGACAAACCAAGGACACAGCCATTCCTTGGGTCTAGAGCAAGCAGTTGAAGAATATGAAGAAGCAACACTAAGGCATGTGAAAGAATATAGTGTATACAGAAGTGAAAAGGTTTGTTAACTGTACTAAGGGCAAAAAAGCAAGCAAGGTGAAGCAGATCAACTCGAGCTGGAGGAGCTAGAAAAAACAGCCTATGGGAGGTGGCTCTTGAATTGGGTTTAAGTATGAGTAAAATTTCTGTTAGGCCAAGAGGAATTCAGAGAGAATTCCAGATGAGGAAAGCTTGGGAGGAAAGGGAGTACCAACCAACAGGAGTGGAGGATTCAGGCTGGACACAGAGTGACAGTGGAGTGACAGTGGACACAGAGCACGTAGAGACAAGACAAGGGCCAACAGGGATGAGCCTGAATGCCAGAATGCCCGTCATCCTCAGGGACTAGGAAACTATGAAAGTATCTGAGTAAGAATATATAATGGAAGAAGTGGTGTTTTAACAAGATTAATTTGGGAGCATGGCAAGAGATTGAAGGGGGATGGGTGAAAGCCAGGAGACTGACGAGGAAGCTAAATCACAGAGTCTGTGTGTGAAGTCATAGTGCTTGGACTGGGATGGAAGTGAAAGGTTTAAAAAGACGGCACCCAAATGAGACCTATGACAAAAGGTAGGATCAACGGGGCACCGTGACTACATAAAGAGTGCAGAAGAAGAGAAGGGTCAAAGGTCATTTGGTGACTTAGGGAGCAAAAAAAAATGTGGCGCTGGTGACAAGACTAATGAAGACAAGGGAGAAAACAAACTGGTCTGAAGGAGAAAATGACAAGATCGGTCTTGGACACTAGAATTTAATATGACAGCGGGGATTCCACATACAGCTGTCTAGCAGGCAGCTAGAAATACGAGGTTTCACGTAAAGGGAAAGTCAATACCAGAGACTATCAATGAGAGTCACAGAAATTCGTGTTTAGAGAGACAGGCTATAAGCGAAAAGCAGAAGGAAGACTTAGCCCCAGAGAAAGATGATAATTAGTGAGAAGTGAGAGGATGACACAAAATAAAAAGACACTAGGTTGCCAAGTAGGACAAAAAAAAAAAAAAAAAAAGGCAAGATTGTGGACTACAGACAGAAACTCAGGGAGGAAAGTTTTAAGGAGGCTATGACTGACTGCGGCAGAGAAACGAGGAGAACAAAAGACAGCGCAATGGATTCGGCAAGGAGGTCACTGCTCTTCTCTAGGCGATCCAACGGATGTGACGCCATGACGAGAAGACAGAACACACGGGGCTAATGTCACAGGGGAGCAAGGAGCAGTGCGATGGATGCAGCACGCACCAAGCACTCATTAGAGAAGCTTGGAAGGCAAGGAACTGGACAGCCAGCTTGAGGGGACAAGAAGCACGGGGTCATTCACATGGGTGGGCAGAACTCTGAATTTGACTGCAAAGAAGCAGCAGCGTGGGAAGATGTAATAAGGTAAAAAGGGCTCTTTGAAGAAACAAAAGTGAAGTGAACATCTGCACATATGTGTATAGAAATCCCCGGAACGGAACATTAACTAATATCCAGTTACCTGGGCTTTCTGTAAAGGCGCCATCCGACAGCAGAGCACTGCGGTGCACTTCATACATATCTGCAAGAAAATGCTTTTGTAATTGTTAGAACTGGAGTCTTGACTAGAATTTAGTATGAGTGACAATGTGGAGCCATCGATGATTAATCCATATTCTTGATGTTCTGTCCATGCTCTGGAAAAGAAAAACAACGCTATAACTGAATCTCCTATATCTTTCTATTTTGAAAACTAATTGTTTTTAAAATCACAAAGAGGGTCCCGCGTAAGAGTCATCATCAATCTGGTTCCCGAACCTATAAACTGCAGAGAAGCAACTGTCTCTAATGATGGCACAACAGAGATTTTTCCATGACATCTTTGAGACTCGAGCTGCCCATATAGATTCTAAATTCTAAAAGGTATTTAAAAATAATGGGCATTTAGCAGCTGGTCTCTGTGAAAGAAACTCAAGGGGAATTGTGGAAATTACAGTCAGTCAAACTCTGATATGAAGACAAATAATCAATTTCAAAACTTCTTAATAATAGAGGAAGAAGACAAAATGGCTTTGGGCATACAAATCACAGAAGACCTTTTCCTGAATGACAAAGCCTGTCAATAGACCTGGCTTCTCAAAAATGATGGAGAGCCTAAAAGACACAGTGTTCATTAAAAACTACCATACAATAATGATGTATGTTCCTTAAATCAGTATCATTTTATACTGGATTAGTGGTTCTCAACCATAGCCTTCCCATTAGAATCATCTGGGCAGCTTTAAAAAATTGCCCACGCCTGAGGTCTATTCCCAGACAAATTAAATCAGAGTATCTTGGGCAGTGCTTGGTTATTTATAGGTTTATGTTTCAGAAAGCTCTGTAGGTGATTCTCATGCATAGCCAGGACGACTAAGAGATATTACATTCCAGGAGAGACAAATATAACAGGTACAAGTACTTAAGAAAAACACATGGGAGGGGCTCCTGGGTGGCACAGTTGGTCAAGCGACCGACTCTTGGTTTCGGCTCAGGTCATGATCTCAGGGTTGGGAGATTGAACCCCATGTTGGGCTCCGCTCTCCCTCTCCAACCCCACCCCCACCCCCAGCATGCACGCCCTCTCTCTGTCTCTAGAATAAATAAATCTTTAAAAAAAAACATACGGGGGAAAACTTACAACTGAGAAAATTCTACCAATTAACATTTCATTTGTAATTAAGAAAAAAACAGTGATTAATCAATTTTTGTTCAGGGAATCTTGGGTGCCATTTGAACATGATCTCATCATTATCGATTCATTTGTCTAATTTTAGGCTTCTTGAAGCTTAATGTTGAAGGGAGTCTTGTTAAAATTCCCGAGAATTTTGTTCAAGTGTAGATTCTGACTCACTAGGTTTTCGGTGGGACAGGAGATTATGCATTTCTGACAAGCTCCTAGTGATAATGGAGCTGCTACTCTATGGCCCAAACGTTTGAGTCCTGAGAGCCTAATATGCTTCCTCATTCCTTTATTCCATATTCCCTTGGTGTATACTGACACTATGGTATTTTGTACTTGTCCATATTCTGCTTCATAATTTTAGAGGCATGTTTTATTCACTAATTAAAAAGATATCAATCATGTGTTCTCCTTTGCTCCTCTACTCACAGAGCTGACTTAATGTGCAGAGAACAGTGGCTCAATAACAAATCAAGCAATATTTATAAGCATCAACTCTTAAGTAGGACATAAAAGAAGAATGGGAAGAATCATTAACTCATCTTCCCTGGGAGAACAGAGAAACCTCCTTGAGGTGACAGAAATATACATGAGAGAATATACGCAAACAAACGAGATACTAAATGGCTAATATCCAGAGGTTGGGACAATACACACACCCAGGAAAGACCAGTGGAACTGAAAGACAGGGCAGAATGAGGCGAGGGGAGAGTAGTATGCGGAGGTGTGCTAGGAAAGCAAGGTGCAATGGTCCCTTGAGGTCTTTGCTGCGACCTCATTCTGTGTGTAATGGAAACCACTTCCCTGGCAGAAGGACTTAAGGGATTCAAGGCATGAGTTGCTAGGAATTTGAAGTGCAGCGCTAGTGGGGAGAATAGAAACCTGAATAAGGCTCGGTGGCTGACATGAAGCAGAAGCTGACAAAAGGGATTCTGGGTCTGATGCTTACTTATAGAACTTGAGGGAAGTCTGGGCCCAACTCCAAACAGATGAACCACAAGAGGGAATGTTCTGAGATGGTGAGTTCAGTTTTTCAGAAGCCCTGGCCTTTACAAAAGTACCCCAGAGCCGCTGAATGGTGCTGTGGACTGAACTGTGTCCCATGCCCTCCCCCCTTCCCAAATCCTATGTTGAAGCTCTAACCCCCGATGTGATGGTATCTGGAGATGGGGCCTTTGGGAGATGACTAGGTCTAAGTGAAGTCATGAAGGTGGAGCCCTTATGATGAGATTAGTGCCCTTATAAGAAGAGACACCAGAACAGCATCTCTCTGAGCCATGAAAAGACGCAGTGAGAAGGTAGCTTTCTATAAGCCAGGAAGAGGGACCTCACCGGAACTCGACCCCAGAAATATGAGAAATAAGTTTCTACTGTTTCAGCTGCCCAGTCTATGGTTATTTTGTTATGTTAGTCGGAACAGATTAAGATAAATAGGCAAGTAAAAATCCTGAGAACACAGTTGTTAAAAGCATGGGCTCTGGAAATGGACAGACTTGTTCTACCCCTTATTAGCTATGTGATCTTGAATTCAAGTTACTGCATCTCTCTGAGCCTTACTCTATCTGTAAAGTGAAGAAAATAAGAGAGCCATACTAGGTTGTGATGAGGACTTAGTGAGAATAATTACATGAAGTGCTAAATATGGTTCCCGAAACAAAGTGTATGCTCAAGAAATGCAAGCTAATATCATCCAGGAGGTCTTTGGATTTACTACGGGCCTATCCTGTGGCATTCCAGAAGAGGCAGTCGATTTGCTGATGGCCATAGTAAATTCCAGCAACTGGTTTAGACAAGGCTAAGCCTTGGTCAATGATTTCTGGGCATGGAATTATTATGCATCAGTGGCTTTCCTTGAGACGCTTAAGTTCTATAAGTTGTTCCTAAGCAACTAGTTGGAAGCAGAGTCGAAATGGCCATGTTATTAACAAGTATTTGGTTCCCTTCGGAGTTCTGGGCCATGAAAATCCAGAGAGAAAATGGCTCTAGGACCTCAAATTACAGGCAAAGTGTTATAGAGATCAGTTTCTTTACATTCAATTTAAGAGACCACAAAAAGGAGCATTTTTTTTTTTCTTGACATGGACCAGGCCAGAGCTTCAGTGCTAAATACCCACACCCTAAACATGAAGAAATTGAACTACTTTTCTAAACCTGGAGAAATACAGGATTTTCTTTTAAATTAAAAGAGAGGTGGAAAGTGCCAAATAACCTCAAATGAGCCATTGGCCAAGTCCTCAGGGAAGGTTTTAACTTATAAGGATAAAACACCTGCAGACAACGATAAATCATAGAAAACAGAGCCTTCTGCATAAATAGCTGTGATTTACATTTATACTCATGCCTAAGTATAAGAAACTGATGCACTTTCTTACTTTTTAAGGCTTCTACTACTTCTAGGAAAATCATGCAGCAACTTCTTACGATATTCTATCAACAATTCATGTAATCGATCTTCTTTCCTTTCACTTTCTTCGATGGTTTTTGTAGTCAGTTCCAAGAGCTCAGTGCTGGTTTGGAAGAGGCGGCACGCATAGCAGGTGGATTTGGCTGTCTCCATCTTGTCCCCAGTAAGCACCCAGACTTTCAGACCTGCTGTATGCAGAGCTTCAATGGTCTCAGCTGCTTGATCTTGCAGCCTGGGAACACAAAGGAAACCTTGTTATCCTCAAAAATTCCTGACAGAGATTCTGTAAGAAGGCTTGCAAAAGAGAGTATTTTTATAATTCACAGCAATGCTGGAGTCCTGACATGTTATCAGTTGGTTTTCTTATATACCCTCTACTCCTTCTGGGACTGTTATCTCTGGCATGGTTTTACTTACTAAAATAAATTGCAAGCAGTGAGGTTTGGAAAAGCCAACGACATCTCTTTAGGTAAATGGTATCCAATGGCATAATGGAGAATCATCCCTCTTAGTTAAAATGTTCATAAACTCACCAAACATGCACTGTCACTTTACTGTATTTCATTAAATTTTACATCTCACCATACAAATACTTAACATGGTTCAAAACGGAAAGGGCCAAACACATTCCAGTGAGATATCGAGGGAAATTAGTGAATCCCCATTGCTGAGGAGCTTTGAGAATAGGAAAGCCAACCATCCCGAGTGAGAATTTAAGCATAAATCCGAAAGGCAGAGAAGAATACTTTCTTTGAGTTCCCTTTGGTCAGAGAGTAGGAAAGAAAAAGACTAAATGAATCCCACTGAAATTTCAAAACCTTCCGATGTGGCTGAATATATATATATGTATGTATGTATGTTTGTAACTTTTTTTTGGTTAAGTCTCAAAATTTGCATTTGTAATTTCTTAAAAACCCCTAAAATATTAAGAGTGTAAAACCTATTCTTTCAGGCAGATCAATGCTGAAGCCCTACAATCCTGTCTAGTAGAGCTCAGCCTGGAGAGTTAAAGCAAATTATTTGACAGTATGCAAAAACATGCTCTAGCCTGTTGAACCAGGTTAGAATGAGCTCTCATGTTGTCTGCTCTAACCCGAATTTCCTTTCTGCTCATTTCTGTCTGTCAAAATCTTACCACTTCTATCAGGCACCAGTGCAAACGATGTCTAGCACAAAGCTCTCAATACATCACAAGACTATTTCATAAATATCTGCATAAATAAATGGATGGCTTTGTAAACATTCAAAATATCTTAGCGATGACAGATTTGTTCTTCTAAGCCACAAATATTTGAAAAAAAATCATTCCCACGAACAGTTCAAAGTCTGGTCTATCAACAGATCTGAATAGAAGATTTCAAAATTTGAGAATAAATTACCAATCTGAACAGATACCACCCTAAATGACTGGTCATTAAAATGACAAGAATATCATTTTGTAATTACTTGTCTTCCACTGCAGTGGCTCCAATTAAATTCATGTTTGTCTCAATATCATCAAAAACCTTTTCCATTTTTTCTTCTCTGTCTTGTAAGGCCATTTTTGCCTCGATGAGCTGTCTGTTAATTCTTTCATAATCATCTGGAGCGATTTCTTTGAAGGCTACACAAAGTGTCCGATACCCGTCCTAGGAAAAAAGTAGGAGATCTCTAGTTATCCAAATAATTGAAAAAAAAAAAAATCCCACATCGTTTCACCGCACAAAAGAAATTCTGATATGTTAGTTAGAAAAAAAAACACTAACAGACTGCAACTAAAAGGGTAACATTCAATTAGGTTCGGAATAGCAAAATAATAATAGCTCTTAGAGAAAAAAAAAAAGCAGAACATAAACCAAAGATTCTTGAAAAGTCTTCAAATCTACCAATTCTGAACAGAAACTTGCTCCAGGATACTGTTTTACATTAAAATAAGGAAAATAATATTACTAAATCCCCCAATATAAAAATAGACAATAAAAAATAAGCTAAAATTCATTCAAACATTTAAATAGCAATCCCATCAAATAGTCATCTTTAGCATTTCTAGAGAGATGTAGGCTCACCATTGCATTACGTTCCACATGGGCTTTAGTTAACTCAATTTCATGATTTTGCACCCTGGGGAAGACTGCTGAGTCTGCTCCTTTACAAAAGAGAAGTATGTCTCCTAAAATAAATAAAAAACCAAGTTCTCAACCTAGAATTTTAAGACCGGTATTGGGATTTTAATAACAGGTAACCATTAAGGTGGCCTCTCCCACTCAGCTACTGTGGATCCTGAGCCTGCCTGGCAATGCTCCCCCAAATGGAATGAGACATCTTGACCTTTACTCTCATAGGACAATGCCCACTACCTCTTAAGACCAAGATGGACACAAATAACTCAGGAGTGTACAACAAGTACCTCTGTTAAGATGTACTTCCTTTAAAAAAAAAAAAAAAAAAGACGTACTTCCTTTCAGGGATCATGGGAGACTGTCCTTATGTCAAAGAGCTCCTTCTGAATTCTCTTTGAAAACGTTGTCAAGCATGTTCTAAAGTGCATACATGGCATCTACTGATGTCAAGGACCAAACCCACATGCAAATAAAACCATTTTGAATGAACTACAGAGGTTCCTTTAAAAAACAGTGGCTTGGTAGTTTGTACTGGAAACTTGAAAATAGCACTGTAGAATGTTAGTATAAGTATGGCCTTATATCAGTCCGTGCATCCGGCAAAGTAGTCACCGTTGAGCATTAAGAAAGACACTTCACCCTTATAAAGCAAAATGCTGAGTTCAAGAAGTTAAAAAGAAGTGTAGCTCTGAGGTCAAGGCCCTCAGCAGACCACTTCCCCAGATGTCACACCATTTGAGTAGAACACCAAGTATTTCAGATGTTAAGTGGTTTTCTTTTTTAATTTTCTCTCACACATCCAGTGTTTAAAAGTCACAAAACAAATTCGGCCTTCACATAATGAAATCAATTTCATGACCTGGCAGTCACATCACAAAGTATGAATAAAGTGGGAAATGTTCCCTCAAGGGTCTGTCTGTATCTTCCCATTCTCACACTGAGGAATTTGGGACAGATTTAATAAAAGGTAAATTACTAGGATATAAACCAAGGAAAATTTGAAAAACCACCTAGAGACAGTCACAGTCTCTCTCTCTCTCTCTCTTACATACACACACACACACACACACACACAGAGGCGTATCTGGGAGCCTGCATATAAGGCACGAGTGCTCCCCCATGGCTCTTGCTCAGTCCGAGCAGAAGGTATCTCAGCTACCATGGCTCCTCCGAAGGACATGGGGGAACCCTGGGATGATGGTACTGCTTCTGATACAAAGGGCAAGCTTCCTTACTCTGTCAAACAAAGAGCCCAGCATGCTAGAGTAAAGCCACCATACCCTTTCCCAGAAGTCTGACCCTTAGTCTGCCTGCTACCTGGAAGTAAAAAGCAGCGGAGAATTAGGAAGGTCAGGCAGGGAGAGCCAGTGACTCTCTACACTCAAGAATTCTACTGCTAGTTAATCTCAAACCACCCAACTGTACTGGGCTGCCACATGTAGACATTACTGGTGATTGGCCAGTACCACAAACTATAAAAAAGTCACCCTTTCAGTTTCTGTTTGGACACTCAGGACTGAAGAGTTCAGTTTCCAAGAATATGCATATACTATCCACTGACAATTTGGCAAACTGAACATATGTGCTTATATAAATACCTTAAGGCATACACAGAAGTTACTGCTTTGCATGACTTTAGGTAGTCATCTATTACTACATGAGATATTTTCCTTTTTTAAAATAACTGATCAACATACAAATCTACAAATGGAAAAAGAAGAGAAAGAGAAGAGAAGAAAAAGAGAAAAAGTCAAGTTTTTAAAAAGTATACCTGCGGGCACCTGGGTGGCTCAGTTGGTTAAGCGACTGCCTTCGGCTCGGGTCATGATCCTGGAGTCCCGGGATCGAGTCCCGCGTCGGGCTCCCTGCTCGGCAGGGAGTCTGCTTCTCCCTCTGACCCTCCCCCCTCTTGTGTGCTCTCGCTCATTCTCCCTCTCGCAAATAAATAAAATATTTTTTAAAAAAAATTATAAAAAGTATACCTGCTTGAGTCTTCACAATGACACTCATACGACGACGGACAGAATCAAAGTTTAAGGTGTGAAGAAGTTCATACCTTTATGAGGAGAAAAATGAGAAAAAGAAAATACCTAGACCACACTGGGAAAAACAAACCGCCACAGAAACATCCTGAATAGAATTCTCCCCTTTTGGTAAGGGTTGCTGGCTGAGTGCGCGACTGGCACTTTCCGTTGGGACTCTGAAATTTTTCTGCACTTAGAATGTGGTGTCAGAGGATGCCAGTGTTGCTTAAGGGCTATCTATATCCTCGCATTAGATTACTGCAAATGGGAAGGGGAGAGTGACTACATAGACAAAGAGCTGCCCAGCCATGCCATTTCTGGAGGGGTCTAGAAATAGTCCCACCCTGCCAATTACTTTAATCATCGATGGGGTGCTTACTATGTGTTGAGCACAATGCTAGGTACTGGAAAATAGACATGAATCTGCCTGAGTTTCTTCCCTCAAGAGGCTCATCGTGTGATTAAGGGAAGTGGAGGGTAATGAGATGACTAACTCTCAAATCTGCCATACACTGTAATAAAGGAACTCACTGGGCAGATATGAAAGCACAGAAGGAAGATATCTGAAGGAAGGCTTCCTGGAAGAGGTAGTGTCTGGGTTGTGTTCTGCAGGAACGACATGATGAATAAAGGGTGTCATGGCATTGTGAGTAGAGAAAAAGGCATGTGCAAAAATATTTCACTAGGGGCGCCTGGGTGGCTCAGTCGTTGAGCGTCTGCCTTCGGCTCAGGTCATGATCCCGGGGTCCTGGGATCGAGCCCCACATCGGGTTCCCTGCTCCGCGGGGAGCCTGCTTCTCCCTCTCCCACTCCCCCTGCTTGCTTTCCCTCTCTCGCTGTGTCTCTCTCTGTCAAATAAATAAATACAATCTTTAAAAAAATAGTTCACTAAAGCTTGAAATCTAGTCGATAGCAGCACAGCAAGAGGGGTAAACAAGGGCTGGGAGCTGAGAACATTGTAGTCCATTTCAGGGATCTGGAATTTTATCCTAAGAGCAACAGGAATTTACTGAAGGGTTGAAACAGTGGAATGATATGATCAGATTTGTACTAAGCTAATAAATCAGATGAAACAATGCAGAAGAGTAAAAATAAGAGTTAATTATTACAAAAACATGGGGAAATATTTTCTGAAAATGAGCAACTTGGACGCACATATTTGACCTAAGAATATTTACTATGAAGCCTGTTTGTGATGGGAGTGAGCAGGTCACCACTTCTGGGATGTGTGTATGAGTAAGAGATCTACGTGTAGCAGGTCACCAGTTCTGGGTTTTGTGTATGAGTAAGAGATCTACATGTAGCATATCATTTGGTGTTGACCAGATGGGGGCACTGTTGTGAACCGGCTAGAATCTGGACTCTAATAATGATCCGGGCTCCTGGCAGGCCAAAGAGCCTTCGCCTGGCTTTTAAGCATCACTTCCCAAAGGGGTACATTCCCCAAACACATCTACACATATTACAGGTTTCTGAGATGGGTCTCATGAGATGGTAGGGACCAGAGTAGAAGTCAGATAATTACATTTCAAGTTCAGATGAAGGAATTCAAATTAATCACAGAACCTAATTAAAACCTGCTATTAAGCCAAGGTGGTTTTGTTCATTGGGATCTCTGTAGAAAAAAAAAACCCAAAAAACCCCAAAACACTGCTGCATCAGGGTACTTGCCCTGGGGCTCACACTTGAGCACAGAGAACAAGACAAAGCTTCTGACACCAAAGCTGCCATGACTGGCTGAGCTTGCAATCCCAGAGTGACTGGCTGGGTTCTAGACAGCAGAAGGTTTCATGCAAGTTCATGGATTTTTTTTGCAATGTGTGCTGGAGACCTAAAATTGGCATCCATGTTTCAGAAAGAAAGTCCAGGCAGATTCTCACTGGGGCTATTGGACCCATATGTGAACCAAATAGGAATAATTTCCATGTCAAGTCCCAGTTTCTACCCCTCTATGAAAAATATCTTCTACTCCAACTATATTTACATAAAACTCCAAGTGGGAAAGCACAGTCTTACACATTTATGGATGTAATAAGTTTCCTTTGTTGCCCTTCCTAAATCCACCCAAGGTTAACTGTGGGGTTAAGACGTGATAAACATCAAACACACAGTGCTACTTACTCTTCTATTTCTTTTCTTTGGTTCTCTACTCTCATATGGCCATTCCGAATTCCTACAAATGTGAACCCATACCTGTCAAAAGCAACAAAAACACCTCTGTGTATCTCTAAAGAATGATTAATTTTCCCTTGCACTGGGGATACTCATACTTGTTTATTGTTTTCTTCTCTTTTGTGTGGGGAAAAAAAAATCAGTCTATAACTATACTTCCCTTTACTGGCTGAGATGACAGGAAAGAGGAAGTCAAAGCCCAGTCACGACTTGTAATCAAGAGGCAATTTGTAATTCCAATTCTATAGCAAACACATTGGGTGACCTTTTAACCACTTAATCATCTCAGGCCTCAAGGGTAAAACAGGACTGTCAGTTACAAAGTGATGCCAAGGGGTGCCTGGGTGGCTCAGTCGTTAAGCGGGTGCCTTCGGCTCAGGTCGTGATCCCAGGGTCCTGGGATCGAGCCCCACATCAGGCTCCCTGCTCGGAGGGAAGCCTGCTTCTCCCTCTCCCACTCCCCTTGCTTGTGTTCCCTCTCGCTGTCTGTCAAAATAAATAAATAAAATCTCAAAAAAAAAAAAAAAGTGACGCCAAAATTGCTAACAGCACTTCAGAAATAACATATGTTGTACAAAAATTGGCCATTGTTATAGAATTTGCAGAATATGAACATTTGGACTTCTAGTTGGTATGCATAAATACTAATGCAAGTTACATCTATGCATTGCTATTTTCTTATTGGTCTTAATTGGCTAGGTTTGGGGAATTTTTCACAAACTTTCAAATAAAGCAGTTCGGCTTTTTATTAAAGAATATTTATAAGATAAGGTTATTGAAGCAAACAGAGAAAAAACAACTCCAGTCCTCCTGTGATTTCACTTTCTCAGGAGAAGTACAAAAAGTGCTTACTTTTTTTTTTTTTTACCCTTCAAAAATGCTACTGTATTTCTCTACAACTCATCTCAGGGTTTTTAAAACAGCCTTACTAAGGTATGACTGATACACAAAGAACTATACATATTTAATGTGTCCAATTTGAGAAGTTTGGACACGTTCAAACACCCGTGCGATCATTACCACAAACAAGGTAAGAGACCTATCCAACACCTCTCAAAGCTTCCTTGTGTCCCACTGGTGTTCTGTTGCTTATGGTAAAGAACACTTAACATGAGATCTACCCTCTTAACAAATTTTGAAGTGCAAAACACTGTGTTGTTAACTATGGGTACAATGCTGTACAGCAGATCTCTAGAATTTATTATTCATCCAGCTAACAGAAGTGCTTACTTTTTAGCTCCTTTCACCAAAGCTATTTCATCTGGTGAAGAGGACATGTAAGTTAATTCAGCTGATTCTGTAGGTCCATCAACAGCATCATTTGTTTTAATTTCTACAGTATGACATAAACACAAGGCACGCAGAAAGAGCTCTTCTCGGTTCTGTTGAACAGTAACAGAAAAATGACTCTATTATATTTTCCCCTTGATCACCTGGTAGTCAGTGAACAGAGAAAGGGTATTAATGCGAGAAAATATTGTAACCTCCAGCAAACTGAGTAGCAGAAATTTCTAAATCCCTAATACTCAAATGAGCTATATATCCTCCCTTGTACCTAACAGCATCCCTGGTTTTCAGCTAAAATACCCTAGAGGCTGTGTTAACTCATTCAGGCTACTGTGGTGCCACCTAATACTAAATCAGTGAATTCTTTATGGCCTAAAAGAGTTCATTCAGTATCCAATTCACAATCTGGCAATAGCTCAGGTGCAGGGAGACTTGGGCCCATTTAATGTCTAGATGCTCCTGGGACTTGAATGATTTGAAAAGACTTCATTCTCGAAGCAGCTCATATTTTTAAAGACAAAGCATAAAGAATTATGATCATACAGCCAGGAAAGTGAAATTTTTGCCCAAAAGCCATTTTCCACAATCCTCCCTATTTATAAATTCTACTCTTTAACAATTTCCAGAGGTGTTAGTGAAATGAGAAAGTTGAAGTCAAAAGAGCAAATGGTTATTCCAAAGTTGGTGTCATACACTCAGTCTTCATTTCTACTACACAAACTTAACACATGCACACATACATTGATTTCTCAAGGTAAAATGGTAATTCAGAAAATGCCACCTTATCTGCTTTGTCAAAATACGTTAAGGGTCCATCAGTTTGAGAGAGTCCATCAGTCTCCTGAGCTGCACCTTTGTACTTGTGCCCATCGATGCAGCACTCAATGAATTCCATGCTATTTTCAGTGAGTGTTCCAGTCTTGTCTGTAAATATATAATCCACCTAAAAACAAGGACACAAACAGATGCAGTTTTACCTTCTTTAGTGTGATTAATTTTTTGTTAAGCTGTAAGGCAGGGCTCTTTTCATATCCGTAGCAAATCACTGTTTCTAAGACTTCTTGTCAAATGTCAGGTAATTACAAAAGCAATATTATGAAAAGAGTGGGAAATGAATAAGAATATTTTTTTAAATTAAAAAAAAGTTTTTATTTTAAGTAAACTCCATACCACATGTGGGGTTCAAACTCACAATCCCAAATTCAAGAGTTGCATGCTCCACTGACTGAGCCAGCCAGATGCCCCTGAATAAGTATTTCTTTTTTAAAGATTTTATTTATTTGACAGAGAGGGGGAGGGAGGGAGGGAGGGAGAGAGAGAGAGCGAGCGAGCACAAGCAGGGGGAGCGGCAGGCAGAGGGAGAAGCAGGTTCCTCACTGAGCAGGAAGCCTGATGCAGGACCCAGTCCCAGGATCCTGGGATCATAACCTGAGCCAAAGGTGGCCGCTTAACTGACTGAGTCACCCAGGTGCCCCAAGAACAAGTATTTTTAAAGGCAGTGAAATAGTATCACATGTCCAAGGTAGACGCACTCAAATACAGAAGATAAATCGTAAAGATAAATGTGGCTATTTTATCAAACTAAGAAACTTACAGTTTATTACTTATCTATTTTGATGTAAAGAAGTTCTAAAATAAAAGTCAATTTTCCAAGTGGGAAATAAGAATATACTGACCACTTATTACACACACACACACACACACACAGAAAAAATATTTGACAGGAACTAAAATTAACTAGGATGTAACAAAACTTTTCCTTGAAAAGTAAAATTTTCCATGAATATACTGGGTTGAAGTAAAATGCACTGTGTTCTATACTGCAGATAGAATCACAGAGTATGGATGGTCAGGGAAAATAATAGTATCAACAGTTACTTAATTAGGAGACACAGTAAGTCTTAAATGTTCAAAAACATAACTGAAGTTTCTTTCCACGTACTGTGTATATTTTTAGATACTCCTGAAAAAAGTTTCCAAGTTAAAAAAAAAAAAAACGGGGTTTATAATAATAGGTTAAAGTATAATGTAAGCAAAAAAAGTATAATACAAGCATTCTTTCATAAATAATGGAAAAAGTAACCATGCAAAATAAACCATTTTGAGCATTTCCATTTTATCTCAGTTTTTATCTCTTCTATTTATAACATCTGGCTTTTGGAAACCCACAATTTTATCTTCCTTTTTGGCAATTTACGCTTAAATAGTTAAAATTATGGGCTGACAGGAACAAGCATAAGCACAAGATGAAGGTTTTCATTATGTAAGGGAGAAAGAGATGAACTCCAGCAGTAGTTGCTTTCTAATTATTTTTCAAAGCTTTTCACGGTAGCAAGCACTGACACAAATATAGCATTTCAATCTTCCTTTTTTTGCTCTGTTAGCCAGCCAAGTTTGAATTCTCTCTTTAAATTAATCCAAGTGGTATTATTCCTGTATCATCTAGATTTTTCCAGTTCAAACAAAACTCTCTGGGACTTTTTTTCTGATCAAAATTAATTTACCGTCCTTTCCCCCTGAAGGTTCTCCTGGGTTACTGCACCTCCTACACTTGGATGAGCATTAACCCATTTAGAAATCTTTTATAAGTGTTAAAGGTGATAGTTTACAAAATGTATCGCGCAATTGTTTCCCTACATATAACGTTTTGTGCAGTATGGATCTGCATACAATTACTCTCACAGGTATAGGCCAACAAATTATACCCTAACACAGTAATTATCAAATCATAGCATGCATCACACTCACTTGGAGGGCTTGTTAAAACTCAGATCGCTGGCCTCTATTCCCCAGTTTCTGATTCAGCAGTTCTGTGGCAGGGCTAGGTAATAGGCATTTCTAATTAAGTTCCTAAGTGATGCTGATGCTGCTGGTCCAAGGATTGTACTGTGAGAACTACTGCTCTAATATGTGCCCTATGCTCGGCAAAGGGGGAGGAGAGGATCAGCTGTTACTAAAAAGTATTCTCATATTTAGACGAGAAAGAGGACTAATAAGAGCGAGAGGCTGCTGCTTGACCAACTCTCAATAGTCTCTTCCTCTCTAGTGGTGGGTTTGAGCCTGCTGGAAAGGCACTTCTCTATCAGCAAGCTCAAACTCATCATCTTATGGATGTAAAGCCTAAAGTGAGACAGCTGTTCTAGGGTGGAAAGAGCCCTGAACTAAAGGTTCATGAAGGCATGGAAATGCCTATTTTGGTCAAAAGTTTTCATATCGTTCAACCTAATGGAACATTTGGACTGGTGTCTTGGCTTCACCACCTACTAACTTTGTGACCTTGGAAAATTCTCATCTCTGTAAACTTTAAATATTAACCTTAAATAACCAAGCCTGCTGCATAAGGCTGTAAAGAGTGGAAAATAAAGTATAATAATAAATGTTTATAAATTATAAGGTATCATATAGATGCAGATAGTCATTGCTGTTGACTTGACCAAAATCACACAGTACTGGACTCTTTCCACCATCTCACATGCCCTATTTTTCTAACCAATTATGATCACATTGCTATAGTTAGGTACAATATTTGTGTTTCCCTAACTGAATGGTGAACAACTTGAGGGTTTCTTGTTTACTTTGTAATAGTAACCTCAGTACCACCAACATATTCTTGCTATATAGTGTAAGTTCAATACATTAACGGTGGGATTGGATTATTGGAATCAGAGTATATACCCAGACACACCATGAGGCATAGCTGTAAGACTTGAAGGGGATATAAAGCAGGAGGCTGGGGTGCCTGGGTGGCTCAGTTGGTTAAACGTCTGCCTTTGGCTCAGGTCATGATCCCAGGGTCCTGGGATCGAGCCCCACATCGGGCTCCATGCTCCGCGGGGAGCCTGCTTCTCCCTCTCCCACTCCCCCTGCTTGTGTTCCCTCTCTCGCTGTCTCTCTCTCTGTCAAATAAATAAATAAAATCTTAAAAAAAAAAAAAAAGGCAGGAGGCTACCCCAAAATATTTTCAAGATGGGTTGAAACCATTTGGTTGCCTAAAGGACTGATGCCTGATCATAAAAGACTCCATTCTTTTCCAACTGCACAGTCTACTTCCTTTTTTTTTTTTTTTTAAAGATTTATTTATTTTAGAGGGAGGGGGAGAAAGAGTGCACGGGCAGGAGAGGCAGAGGGCAAGGGAGAGAGAATCTCAAGCAGACTCGATGCTGGGCACAGAGCCCGACTTGGGGCTGGATCTCACAACCTGGAGATCATGACCTGAGCCAAAACCAAGAGTCAGTTGCTCAACCAATTGTGCCACCCAGCCGCCCCTACTTCTTTTTGTTTCTCAAGTCAAACACTGTCCTAAACATATCTTCCCATTTAAAAAATATCAGTGTGGGTCAGTTTTTTAAAGTAGGCTCCACACCTAGCATAGAGCCCAATTCGGGGCCCAAACCCATGACTCCGAGATCAAGACCTGAGCCAAGACCAAGAGTTGGCCACTCAACCAACTGAGCCACCCAGGGGCCCCTCAATGTGGTTGTTTTAAAAGAGATTAAGCAAGTATTTGCAATGGTATTGATGGGACCTAATTGACACTGCTTTTTATAACATAAAAAGTCCTACAGATCTGAAATTATGACTCATCAAGGAGGAAACCAGTTACACTTAATTTTGTGTGTACTGGTCCATTGAATGCTAAATGGCCCAGGAAACTATTTCAAGACTTCGCATTTTCATTCAGGTAGTTTCCACACATATAACCTGATAATGAAGGCAAGTTGTTTTTACACCATATAAATTAAAGTGGTGGTCTGGCTATTAACTTAGTGATTTGACTAAATGACAATCACAGCCAGAAAGGCAGGTTTTGGTAGGGTAAAGAAGTGGTGGTTGAAATGAAAACTGTAGTTTCTTGTCACTGATCAAATTTACCAGATCATTACCCAAAGCTCTACTTTACTTTCGGCAGTGTGAGTACAGCCTGAATGATAGAAATAAGATTACATTGCTGAGGTGGGGATCTGAGAGATGTAAAGAATCTCATTTAGTGGCATCTGCCCTGGAGATCCTGCCTGTCTCTAGGGAGCATTAGGAGTCACGTGCGCCATGATGGCTGTTCTATTTGCAGTACCCGGGGCTATCGCCACATTCATCCTTGGGTAGGTGAATCCAGAGAGCCAGGCACTGGATCTAGAATAGGCAGATTTACTCAACTAAATCACCTGTCAGGGAAAGTTCACCAGAGGTGGCTTGTAACTCAATTTTTTTTTCATGCAACAATGCTGTAGATGGATGCTTATTATTGGGACTAGAGTAGTTCTATTCAGACAGCTCTGTTCCTGGATGAAAATTTCTGGTTTAAAAAGGCTAACTAAGGTCAGCTGTGGCAGCTGAAGTCACCTTCAAAAGAATCTTCTGGGAACAATATCTAAGGGGAAAAAAACATTTGTTCATTCATTTCTTGTTCTATCCTTAGTGACTCAGTATCTCTGTGGGATGCAGATTCCACAGTCTGGGATCCTGGAGTCATGTAGTCAGGGCTCAACAAAAATGCTATCTGGAGTGTCCTTTCACCCTTTTGACTGTAGTTGCTAAGATGGCACTTCAGTTTAGGTAAGGCTGGGTAAAGAACAGAAAGAGCGGGGGCAGCAGGGGGCTAAATTCAGGAAGCGAGTTTTGAGGTATAGATGCAACTTGGCACCATTTAAAACAAGTGTGAGGCCCTGTTCCAGCCACACAGTTCCATTAACTGAATTTGCATCTCCCAGTCATAGAAATGACATTTCCACAGCCTTGACATTCTAAATATCATGAGAATTAAATGAAAGCCAAAAAATTCCCCCAGCTTGTGAAGATCATTACGTGACACACAGTAAATTCAGACAAAGGGAAAAACTTTCTCAATACTGATGAGAAAAGCACCTATGAAGTCATCATTTGAAGAATGACAGCTAGACTGCACTGCATTGGAAAACAAATGCACCTGGGTTAGAAATGAGGCCACAGCCTGGGTTGTGCTGGTATATAAAGCAAAAAGCATTTTGAGGAGTACATGCCCTCACATTTTGCCTTCATTTAAATTCCTGCACTGGAATCAACAACTCTGCTTGCTAGGAATGTATTCCGTCTGATCAGAAATGTACCAAGAAACGTCAATAGGACAACTCTGGTCAGTGTTGCTTATGGAACAAAACCCAGTTACAAAATAGCTTTATTTACTACCCAATAGTCTATCCCCATATGGTAACAGACAGTGATGAAGACTTAACTACATGTGTCTGTTCCAAAGCAACAGCCCATAATCTTACACCATCACCAGGTGAGTTTTAAAGAAAATTTCCGTAACATTCAAATTTAATATACAAACTGGGATACTCCTCAAAAATGCCAGCAAAATAATTAAGGCTACAGCTATGAAAACATTGCTTGTCTTCATTATATGCCTGCTTTATAAAGGAATATCTGAATCACGTTTCCAAATGGGAAATGGTCACATATATTGGTAAGCCAGAGTACAAGAACAGGTATTTTCAAAATATTAACTTATTTTAAGTAAAAATACATTCTAACCTGACCAAGTTCTTCATTAAGGTCTGATGTGTTAACCAGGGCTCCTTCATTAATTTCGTCATCATAAAAGTCCTTATCCCATGAAATGAAGAAGGAGCCCAAGAATTTCTGCATTTCTACCGTGACATACATGGATACAGGAATGATAAAGTTGAATAGAACCATAAATGACAGGAAGTCAGTGAACATTTTCAAAACCTAAAACAAAAGAAATAGTTCGTGCAGATTAGATACACAGTTCTAGCAAACAAGTACAAAATAAAGAACTAGTTACCTTTCTATCTTTTTATATCAATGCTGAAAGCACTGCTCTTGCTATAAAGACAGTATGTGAAAACATTTAAAAACACCCTCAATTTTATCATTATACTTCAGTAAATGTGCCTGTTGACTTAACACTTTTTCACTTCCTTAAATTCTCTGCCCTCCCCCAATATGAATGTAGGATCAAAGTTTCTGTGTAGGAATCTATTTATTATGTTCTTATCATGATATATCACAACCTCATCATATATAGTCACATGCCAGAGATTCTTGCTCAGTTGTTTAAAAGTCTTAACTAAAGAGCTAAAAATAAGCACAGATGCCTAAAGTAAAAGAAAAAAAAATACTATAAAACTTCTTAAATAGCTAATAGCTTAGGGCTACCATACAACCAAGAGAAAACACGGAAGCTAACAAAAAGTATCATAATCTGAACAACATTTCAATAAAGCGTGGCTTGGTCACAAAGTGCTAGAGTTAAAATTTTTAGCAAGAGTTAAAAGTTTCAGCATAAAACCAATTACCTTCAAAGTTTCCCGCTCTTTCTGAGTCTTTTGGTTATACCAAGGTTCATCGTTATAGGGGTTACTTTGCCAAACATACTTTAGAGTAGTGCATACTGCAGCTTTGGTCAGTAAGATAAATAAATACACAATCAGGAAGGCATTAATGGATCTGAAAAATAAGATATTATGGATTTAAAAACTATATATTTAAGATATCAACCACGTATAAATTAAATGGTTCAGTTTCCTTAACCAACTGAGCCACCCAGGCACCCAATGGTTCAGTTTCCTAAAGCTTCTCTCGTGTACAATGTGTAACCACAGCACAAGCTTGTACATATGAACTGCAGTTATCACTGCAAAAGCCTTATTCTCAGCTGGTAAAGTGGAAAAGCCAGTCCTGACCTGTTTGTTGGTCACCAATGCTCCCCAAAGTGCAGTGGCTGACTAGCTTAACACACCTTTTAAAAAAAAAAATTAGGATCCTATAAAGTGACAGGAGACACACACGCATACACAGTACCTACTCAACCCTTACAGAAAGAGTAGGTTGTTTCCATTTCCCCAAATCCTAACAATTTGCAGTAGAGGGTGGGGGAGCAAATGTGAAATCCTCAAATTTAGTATGGATTCTTCTAATCTGAAAGTAGGGCTATGGAGAGGGTGCCACTGATACATGGGATATCCATGGCAACGACAGAGCAAGGTCCATGCTGTAGCAATTGGCCTGAAGCTCTAGCAGGAGACTATTATCTACATTGTTGAACTTCCTTACACAAAGCAACTAAAGGAACCCAAACCACTATCTAGCAGCAAAAGGGAATAAATTTGTATTTCAACTAAACTTTGCCCTTGAATAGCTCCACAAGCTTCGGTAAGTCACTCATCTCGGAGACCATTTCTTCATCTGTAAAGCAGACAGGCTAATAGGAGTTACTCTATGGAGCTGCTCAGAGGATTAAACAAAATCAGACATACAAATCACTGAGCACAATTCTAGAACATAAAAAGTGCTCAATGTGGTAGCTGCTATTATAATTGATGCTGTTTTTTGTTATGGTTGTTATTCGGAATTACTGAAAACTGACTATATCACAGTTTGACTGCTACTAAAGAAATGGTGGTGCACACTCACTTTTCAACAGCAGAACGCTTCTGAGATTTTCCTTGGTAGTTCAAAGCCATTTTGGTTTCCATCCCAGTGTAAACAGCAACTCCTAAGGAATAAAAGAAGGCAATGAAAACTAGGTGCCAACGAACTCCCCACCAACTTGGGTCTATCCATTTTCCCCATCTATAAAAGTAGGCATTCTTAACCTTAGTCTAGTCACCAGTTGACATATCATTTATAATATAATTTTAATTCTACATACTTTATTTGTCATATTTAAAGTTAGTTTATTTCCCATCTTATAAATTCCTAACACCTAAAAATAGGCTTAGACTGAATGGCAATTATCAGCAACGTCCAATTTGTAACATGCACTATTTATGCACAGGCTTTACAAAGCATATTTCTGATAAGGAGATCTTAAGAATTGTTCACCATATATCTTCTTGGTATTTTTTAGTGTGGCTCCTTTCAACAAGAGATTTTCAGGTCCCAAAGACCTAAATGAAAAATGAACACAGCTTATCCAAACAGCCCAATAAATATAGCATCATCAACTCTGCCCTAACACACATCTATCTCCAAGGGGTTCAAAACGTATCCTTCCACTTATATCATTATGCTTACTCCCCAGGATGAGCTGAAAGATCTTTCCCTCTGAACTCACTTGAGGGCACAGCACAGTTGGAAGCAGAGCACAAGAGTGGCCAGCAACACGCAGAGGTAATGAGGTGCACAGAGATAAAAGGATTCTGAGTCACAGACAGCAAGAACAGTACAGAGCCGTAGACAGCAAGAAACAGAAAAGGCGACAAATAAAAGACTGGGAAGCAGCCATCAAGGTGGGAAAGACACACTGACGTATTTAGAGAGAGTAAACCCGCCTTTGGGGCAATCATTGGGCGCCTGGCGTTTAAATTCCTTTTCAGCGTGTTTTATAAAGGCCAAGTGGAAAAATTGAGGTAATTAACTGGATGATAGAAGAGGGAAGAAAATATCCCTTTTTATATGAATTGCTTCATTATAAATGATTAGCCTTTCATTTTGCTTCAGTCCAAGTAATTCTCTCAGCTTTTTATCTACCGCCTTATCCCTCAATTACTCTCCCTTAGCCACTGTTCTCCAGGTGTACTCCCAATACAGTCTGCCACTGCACAACCAAGAACAAAAAGCACAGTGCCCAGGACAGATTTGGGAGTATCAGTCCAAGGGCCTGGAGCTCTGTGATTTTGGACACCATCAGCATCACCTGCAACACCACCCCCCTACTGGGATGCTGGCTGGTTAATCCAGGTTTATTCACCTCTACATCCTTTTCTATAAAGAAAAGTATCTGAGTATTTTAAGGGGCTTTAAAGAGAAATATACCCGGCCTCCTCCCGAAAAGGACAGATGAAAGGAACAATAAACTAACCTGGCAACCGCCTCAAGACTATTACTGTAGATATTGATTCGTCCAACAAACCTGCAAAAAGAACATAACGGCAAATATGTCTTCTATATCAAGGTAAAAATCTATACACCATGTAAATGGGAATGAATCAAAATACAAATAATACAAAAGAGGTAAGACTGAATGAACTACAAAAACCTATTATATTTCTGGAAAAAAAGTTATGCTGAACCAACAAGATGTGTAACATTTTCATATTATTTTAAAAATAATATTATGGATTATAAGAACACAAAGATTCGAAATCGATTTTCCAACCCTAGTTGGCACTGTGCATGCACAGAACACCCCCGCTCATTTATACGTTACATAAATAATTAACCTATTTTAGATTCATGTGAAGAGAGGTTTCTGGTGCTGACACACAACTTTCAAAACCCTTAGTTCAGTGGTTCTTTCACTCGTGCATGCATCAGACTCACTGGAGTGCTTATTAAAGTGGGGATTTCGGGGCCCCATCCCCAAGCTTTTGATTCAGGTGAGAATCTGCATTTCCAACAAGTTCCCAGGTGATGCTGTGCTGGCCCAAGGTCACCCTTTGAGAACCATTGCATGAGTCTTAGAGGGCAAACATTTTGATTACCATCTCAGAAATTTCCAACCTGTGTTTTTCGGCTGATCTCAACACTGAGCTTGATCTGATCACTTAATATGGTGAGGCACACCATAATCTGCATTTCTCAAAAAATGGCCTAAGGCGGCCTAACTCCTTAACAAGAGTTATGAGTATTTTATAATTTGCATCATTGTTTTTCAGAAAAATTGAACTATGATTACTATATAGACAAAGTATGATGGTCTCCTCATTTATTCACTGCGTATTAATAGTGCCAGTGCTGTGGTAGGTGCTGGAGACACACAAGTAAGCCAGAAAGACATGTTCCTTCCACTATAGACAGACAAGTTAACAGGGAATTACAATGTAAATGATCACCATTCGGGTGGTGGAAGTACAGGTATTCTCAAGTCACAAAGCAAGGGCACTCAATCTAGTCCAGAGAAATCAGGAATAACCTTCCCTGCCCTAAAATTCTCCTTCATATTTAAGGTAACTGAAAAATTTAGGCATTGCCATATAAACATGCAAAAATATATACTGGTCTCTAACACAGGCAGAATCAGTCACTCCTTTTTCTGTGACCCCATGGGCCTTTTACTCCATTCTATTGTGTCACTGTACTATAAGCCTAGCTTTAATATTTTATCTGCCCTGCAAAGTCTGAGCTCCCTGAAGGCAGGGAACAGCTGTTTTGTTTTATGGTCCCTGTTCCTACTCTCAGGGTGGATACAGAAGAAAGGAAAGAGGAAAGAAGGCCTGATGGGAAAGAGGGAAGGCATTGTTCTCGTAGTAGGATGAATACTTTGTTTTTCCACTACTGTGCATTGGTGTTAAGCCACATCCAACCATTTGGTCCCCCATTATGACCAACAGAATTCATTAACAAGATGCCTGGCGTGGGTAATTGATGCCATCTGTAAGAGGGAATAGAATGAGATTAATTGGCCCACGTGGGGATTAAACTTGTTACTCTATCCTCATTAACAGCATGCTCTAATCAACCAAACTAACCAGTCTTAAAAATCAAATGCCAAATTTTTGACAACCCACAATGACGGTTAATCAGCAAATCTACTCCAGAAAGCCTAAGAATAGTAAAATAGGGGAAATTACACCATTTCATGGGTCCCTCAACTTAACTGTTTACCGCAGACAAAAAGCAGCCTATTTGCAATACTCAGTTCATCATAATCATCATAAAAAAGGATAGTGCATGGCCCCATATCCCCTTCCTCTCTTTAATGTTGGATGACATATCAAGTGGTTTATTTATGTTTTAATTAACTCGGATTAATGCATGAATCTGATAGAGCAGCCTTATGGGATAACATAACCTTAAAATTTGATATATGGTCATGTTTACAAATAACAAAAATAAAAGAAAAATCCTAAGTAAGGTGTCTGGGCCCACAATGATTTATCTTAGGCTGGTAGTGAACAAGGCTGATTTGATTCATTTCCCTGCCAGAAGGAAAGAACAGCTCATAAAAACACGAATGAAGGAGGGCTGGAAAGTGGTGTGTGTTTCTTTGCAATACTGGTGGCGAAGAGCAGGTGATTCTTACTTGTAGAGGTCAGGCTGAGGCTGCTCACATTCAATTGCTGCTCGGAGGGTATCAATGGACTCGGCTGTACATAGGGCAGTGGTATCCCGTACTGCATAATGTGTCTAGATGCAAAAGGCAGAAGAAAAAGCAAAACCAAGAAAAAGGGATTCTTTTCATAATCGTACACCCACCTTATTCCAGTAACAGTATGTTTTAGTAAGAGGCTTTGGCAGAATAATACAAATACTGATGCACATTTCCCACTAACTAAATTTTATGGTATTATTCTTCAAATATATTACAAATAATTAGAAAGATAACCCTGCTGCAAAGGGATTTAAAAGGTAATGAAAAAACTAAAAGCTTTTACTGATAGTGACAGCAGACAGAATTCCATTTGTAGCATGCATATCCTTAACTGAAAACCCAATGAAAAATTTAATCTATTTACTTTTTCTTCTATTTATAGAACTGAGACCTGTTATTTTGCTCACCATAGAGTATGGTGATATCAATGTATACACATGAATTGAACATAAATAACCACCCTTCGGGTCATAAGAAGGCTAACATTTTGTTAATAGAAAGAAAAAGCCTCATTAATACTTCCACTACAAAAATAGCATAATTAATGACTTTGAAAATGCTCAAAGAGGCTACATTTCATAGGAGGAGCAGTGATATGATGTGTTTTGCTTTAGTCAGACAGTTGGGATATTCTACTAGGGTATATTATGCACTTGATTTCCCCAGAACTCAAGGCAGGCTCCAATAAACCCATTTATAAATCATCAAAGGAGGGCTAACACAGACTCGAAGACTGCACCACTTACGCAGAAGGGAAAGCTGTTGCGTGGTCTTCTGGGAATATTACGGAACTGCCTGAGCTCTATTTAAAGCTCTCCCCTGATTGTGAAAACCTATGCACTTTTAGCTGATTTGATCGGATCAACTTAATTGAAAAAGAAATCACTTAAAAGTTTTCTTCCTCTAAACAACTTTTTCCCCTATTAGGGAATCTTTAGGTAGATTTCTTGATTTTTATCTTGACATTTCCTCAAACTTAACTTTGTTTTTGAACACTTTAAATGCACTAATGCATCACCATGCCCTTGAAGTACAGCTTTAGTCATCTAACAGGCATTTCAGTTCCTGTTTCACATACTGAGTCCTGGTTCTTGACTCCAGATGGAAAAAACAAGCAGAGAAAAGCCCTCAAGGATATATACAGAGGTGAGCACATTAGTGCCCTTCCTTAAAGGCAGCATATATAGGATACATCTTTATGCCCCGTGGAGCTCTGGACAACGGCCAAGAACTGATTGCCAGAAAGTACCACAGAAATAAGTTATCCTCCACTTTGAGCAAACTTACTTTAGCTTATTTATAATTCTTCCTAGTTGCAATGAACAAACATTTGCCAAACAAAACCCTAAGGTATTTTTTTAAAAAGCAATCAAACTACTCCAAGTAAGAGTTTCTATATGCCATGAATAAACATTTTTAAAGAAAATATTCACCACTTTTAAAATAAAAATAGACTGACGGTTAGAATACACGAAGTTATTTTTACAGTTACATAGTTTAAGCCTAGAACGACATTCATTTTAAAAAGCCAAAATAAAACATCGAATCGGATATGTCAGTATCAAATGCAAACAGTGCTACAAAAAAAAAAAAAAATGGGGTGGCTTTTATTTGGGGCATGGCTTTTCCTCACCGAATACCACACTTTTTCCCTAAAGTTGAGTAATTGCTTAGAAGTTCAAACACAATTATATAAAAGCTGCCTTCAAATACAAAACTTGCACAAATAGGAAAATATAAGATAAAAGACAGGAGCAGTACTGTATGATTATCCTGAGCTTGAGATGTTTACGCAAGGTTTACTTTCCGTTACCTTGCAATTGGATTCCCCATCAAGACTGGCTGTAGTAACGTAACAGGTTCCATCACTAGTGCAGGATGATAGAAGAATAAGATCACAGGGGAAGGTTTCATTTGCCTGTACTTCTACTACATCACCAACCTAGTAGAGAGAGAAAAAGAAATATAAATATTCTTAATTCTAAACAAAGCATTCATCATACCTCAAACTAAAGCCAAAAGAGTAGCAAGAGACCGCTCCTGCTCCTAGAAGAGTGTGTCTCAGCATCCCATGCCACGTGAAAGATGATGGAAGAATATTATTCAACATTCAGAATCCTCGGTAAGGTCACAAGGACTTATTGATGCAGTCAGATTACCTTACTACTGAACTTTAATTTCAAATAAACGATTTCAGTACCCGGGGACCCGTCTGCTCTCTGACATTTTTTGGCACTGCTGTTCGATAAACAAAGACCGTTATCAGTTCATGAATGAATCCAGAAAAATTGCATGTCTCAACCCGAGCACTTCCTGAACACTGGGCAGCCACTGTCCTACCCTGCATCGTGCATCTTTCACTATGCTTTGCCTTCCATGTGCTAACGGCTATTACTGTTGGGTGCTGGTTCCCTCTTCAGTGCTCAGAAAAACTTAGCCGACTGGAGAGGCATCTGTTTTTCCCATAACATTCGACAAAAAAATAATTTTCAAATAGGTCACTTTCCAATAATTCATCTGCTATCAGAAGAATCCATTAACGGGCGCCTGGGTGGCTCAGTTGGTTGGGTGACTGCCTTCGGCTTAGGTCATGATCCTGGAGTCACAGGATCAAGTCCCGCGGCAGGCTTCCTGCTCAGCAGGGAGTCTGCTTCTCCCTCTGCCCCTCCCCTCTCTCATGCTCTCTCTCTCAAAAAAAAAAAAAAAAAAAAGAATCCATTAATATAGCCATGAGAAACGATTTCTTCTCAGCAAGTACACGAAGCTCAAGTATAGGAAAAACATGGGAAGAAATCATGAACCATTTCTAGTGCAGATGATTTAAAATGTAGGGAATAAATCATAATGGTTAAAAGGTAGAACTTTTTCTTAAAGATTTTACTTATTTATGTATTTGAGAGAGAGAGAGCAGGGGGAGGAGCAGAGGGAGAGGGACAAGCAGATTCTGTGCTCAGCGCGAGCCCAATGTGGGCCTCGGTCTCATGACCCTGAGATCATGACCTGAGCCAAAATCAAGAGTCAGACGCTTAACCCACTGAGCCACTCAGGCGCCCCAGAAGGTAGGACTTTGTAACGTGACTTTATGGCCCAGCTCTGCTGCTTCACCATATAAACTCAGGGTGAGAGCCACAGATGATTAGAACTCCCTCACAGGATTGGTTTGAGCACAAAATGAGGACAGGTAAAGTGGTTAGCCAAGTACCTGGCACATTTTCACCATTTGATAATTATTACGAATACACGGCAACTACTTTACTCCCAACCTATGAATAGTCCTAACAGGTTTGGGGAAGGATATAAGAAATCGTCCAGAGTTCAGTGCTTCCCAAACTTTTTCATACTGTGGCACGGAGAGAAAATGCTAAGTGTCAGTTTTGTACAGTACCTCAGATAAAGGGAGGAAGCTGCTTGTGGCAGAAGACAACCCACTCTGGGAGGGAGTCCATATCTAGCACACCAACGTGGACACACTGGTTGTGAAATGCTGAATAAATGACACACACCTGTCTTCTATTTGCTACAGGATTTGGCAGAGAAAGATGGGGATTTCAAGACCTATTCCGAACAATTTTATTTTCTTGCCAATCTCAATCAGCAGCCAAGAGCGACAGCATCAGTAACTGATTTAATTTGTAAATAATATTTTGTTGGAGCTTTCCTTCCTCACTTACATAAACACTTATGTTGCTTACATAAAAAACCACAATCTACGATTAAATACACAGAAGAGAAATAACAAACAAAATCCTAAATCATCTTAAAAGAAGGAAACACCCATTAAAGGATGGAAGAGGATTCTTAGGCACCTAAAAACCACAAATAGACAATTTCTTCTACAACGTGTACGATTTGCTCAGATATGAACTATAAAGGTTCTGTACCTGGAGTGCAAGTTGAGGCTGGTGAGATGGCCAGAGGGCAGATCTCAGAGGGCTGGCAGGCCAGGCTCAGGGGGTTAGGCCTTACCCTAAGGCAAGGGGGAAGTGGGAAGGGGTTTTTAAAGAAAAAGAACAACAGGGTACACCGAGACATTCAACTGGGGCTGTTTCCATTTAGCATGCTAAAAACAATAAGAGAACAGATAATCTACAAAATTATGTGTTTTTTTAGTTCATCAGTGAGCTGAGGTTGCGAGGCAACCGAGTGAACCGAATTTCAAAGGGCGGAAAGTCCTTCTGAGGACAGACAGGAGAAATGAACTGTTTCACAACTGACAAGGCACAGGAGCCAGAGATGACTGCCATAAAAGGGCAGAAGAAGAAAAGCAATTAGATTTTGAACCGATTCTTAAAGGCTTGGTAGGAGCTAATGTGACAGTTTGAAATGTGCAAACCTGAGAGAAAAGAGGAGATCATAACCACTCATCATTTCTTCTTTACAGGCATCCATTGGGTGCTGGTGAGAAAACACGAGCACAGGAGACCCACAGGAGCCTGCCCTTACTGTATAGAATCGTGGACCCTTCTCTCGATTTGAGGCAAAAGCCATCTAGGTCTAGGAGAAAGGCAAGAAACCCTCCCTGGGCTAGTCTCAGGAAAACACCACTGCTAGAGGAGACACAGAATAAACACCATCTGCTGCTTGGGATGGGACAGAAAACCCACAGATATGGGGGCCCTAGCACTAATAAAAGGCGAAGTTCAAATGCCACTGGAGGTGGGGTGGGAGTACTGAGACCAAGTATTCAGTAGTGAGGCAAAGGTGCTTAGGCCCTGCTTAATACTGAGACTGGAGCAGGAGAACCAAGAAATCACTCTGTTCCTCCCAGGAGACTTGCAATATGAATAACAATAAGAAATAGCAATCTACTGGGGCAGGAGAGAAGAGAAAAGGCAGAGAGGGGCATCCAGTCTCAGGGACACAGACCTGCTGGAAGCAGCGGGTGGAACAGAAGTACTGAGCTAGGCCCTCTGGGCCCCTAGGCCCTACACAAAGCACGAGGCAATGGCAATGGAGCGCTCCTAGGATTGGAATTTCCAGTGGGATACTCAAAACAGCAAAAGCTACAACCCGACTCCCGACTAGACTGACTTACCCTTCACATTCATGGGCTGACAGAAGAGGCGTGCCCATTTGAGATCATAAATACTATTTACCTTGGTCTCTAGCACTGTTTCACATTCAATGTCCAAAAATCAATAAAAAAAAAAAAAAACACAAAAAAACAAGACACATAGAACACAAGATCAAAATGACCTAAGATCAAGATATAAAGGAGTCAGCAAAGGACCAGTCCAGAAATGTTGAGATTTTGGATTATGAAAAACAGGCATGTAAAAATAAAAATAGCTGTGATTAAGATATTAAAGTATTTCGTGGAAAAGGCAGACAACATACATGTGCAGGTGAGGAATTTGGGCAGAGATGGAAACTATAAAAAAAAGGCAAAAGGAAAAGTTAGAAAAAAGATGTCCTTCCATGTGTTTATCAGCAGACTGGATACAAAAAAGGAAGTAATCAGAAAACCTGAAGAAACTCTTCCAGTATTTCCAATACCAAAACCCATATTCTCTTCCTTACAAAGAACCATGCTTTTTACCTTGGAATTCCTCAAGCTCTCTTTGTCAGCTCTCTTCTCTATATTCTAGGATTCGATCCAGTCCCATGGCTTCATGTGCCATCTACATGTTGACGAAATCCAAATTTCAATTGCTAGCTCAAACATATCTAAGCTCCAGGCTTGACAATTCCATCCGGATGTCTAACAGGTATCTCAAAATGAACATGGCTAAAATGGAATTTTTGATTTCCTTTTCACTCCCACATCTGTCATTAAACCTATTCTTCTCCCGGTCTTCTCCATCTTATTTAATAACCAGCATTTTTGTTTAATAGCTCTATTTAATTCACCCAGTTGCTCAGGCCAAAATCAAGAAGGCTATCTTTACTCTTTTTTGCTTTGCTCTTTTTTGCTCCCTACATCCAGTACATCACTAAGTCCTGATGATTCTACCTCCAAAAAATATCCTGAATATATCCATATATCTTCACCATGAGACAGGTGGTACAAAGTTGTGGTTATGAGCACAATTCATAACCCAAACTTGTTTCAAATCCCAGGTTTTCTACTTACTCGTCATGGACAAGTTTCTTAATCTCCCTGTGCCTCGGTTTTAATATTTGTAAAGAGGGAATAATCAAAGTACCTATTTCATAGGACTGTTATAAAGTAAGGATTAAATCAGTTAATATAATGTGAAGGGGAATGCCTGGCATATTTATGTTATATATAAATGTTAATTACTATTTTATTATTGTCATCTCTACTACTGTCATCGTAATACAGGCTCCTACCCTCTTCTGCAAGTCACTCCCTGGCTTTGAAACCCTTCAAAAAATTTCCACTGCACTGAGGATACACACCAACTTACTCTCTTACTCAACAATAATCTACCCACTTCCCCAGGCAAGCAAGCAAACACTTACTTTTAGTTTATAGGCATTTCTTGCCACACACAAGTATTCCAGAAAGGGCCGAATCAAACAGCACTTTACACAAGAGCATCAACTGATTTAATTAAGATTATACCTGGTTGAGATCAGCCTCAATGCAAAGAAGCCTGATGAACAAAAGGTGGAAGATGGGGAGGGGGTCTTTCTAAGAGGGTGGGGGGTGACAGCAAAATCAGAAAGAGGAAACAAGAGAAAGGGAGAGATGTGGGAAACATTTACTTGCTTCACAATTTTACTTAGTGCCCTGGGAGCAACAGATTTAATGCTATGAATCATTTAGGCTGCATTTGGTTCTTATTCTGAGTTTCTAAGACCGGTTTGGCAACTTCGATCCTAACCACTCTAGTTGAGGGTCTTCTATGGGATGCAGAGAATGCAGAAAAGAAAAACAGGTGATATAAAGACATTCTAGGGGCACCTGGTGGCTCAGTCGTTAAGCGTCTGCCTTTGGCTCAGGTCATGATCCCAGGGTCCTGGGATCGAGCCCCGCGTTGGGCTCCCTGCTCTGTGGGAAGCCTGCTTCTCCCTCTCCCACTCCCCCTATTTGTGTTCCCTCTCTCGCTGTCTCTCTCTCTGTCAGATAAATAAATAAAATCTTAAAAAAAAAAAAGACATTCTATGTCAATCTCAGGTAACTCTCCCACTCTATGCAGCCTTTTCCCCATTATTACTAAAAGAAGATGCAAGACAATTTACCTATCACTCTGAATATGGAGAACTTATGTCCAACAATTCCCAGTATTTAATAAATAATTCAGCACTGATAATGCTTGATAAAAGTACAGGGAGGAGAGTATCATTTTTAAGCAATTCCTATCACAATCCTGAACCCTTCTGGAATGGTATTTTCACCTACCCTCTTCTCTTTCTGTTCCACCCATCTTCTTCCCTTGTTCTAGAGAATTTGATTTCTATTACCTTTCATATTTTAATCCATATTCATATAGAAATATTCTTTTAAAAATAATATCTTGCAGAGGGGCCTGGGTGGCTCAGTCATTAAGTGTCTGCCTTCAGCTCAGATCATGATCCCAGGGTCCTGGGATCGAGCCCCACATCAAGTTCCCTGCTCAGCCTGCTTCTCCCTCTCCCTCTGCACCTCCTCCCGATTATAAGAGACTACTACAAACAATTATATGCCAACAAATAAGAGAACCTAGAATAAATGGATAAACACCTAGAAACATACAACCTAACAAAACTGAATCATAAAGATATAGAAAATCTGAACAGACCCAAAGCTAGTGAGGAGACTGAAGCAGGAATCGAAAACCTCCCCCCCCACAAAAAACTGCAGGGCTAGATGACCTCATAGGAGAATTATGCCAAACATTTAAAGAAGTAATAACACCAATTCCTAAACTATTCTGAAGAATCGAAGAGGAGGGAACACTCCCAAACCTGGTGTATGAGGCCAGAATTACTGATACCATTTTACCAGGAAAAGACAGTATAAGAGAAGAAGACTAGAGACCAATATCTTCAATGAATATTGATGAAAAAAAAATCCTGAACAAATACTACTCAACCAAATCCAACAGCACATTAAAATGATCACACATCATGACCAAATGGGATGTATCCTTGGGAATGAAAGGATATACACAAAAATCAATCAGTGTAATGCAACACATAACAACAACAGACAAAACCTATTTAATCATCTCAATCAATGCAGAAAAAGCATTTCGCATAATTCAATACTCTTTCATGATAAAAACACTCAATGAACTTAGAGAAAAAAAAATGACCTCAACATAATAAAAGCCATATATGAAAAGCCCACAGCTAATATCATACTCAGTGAGGAAAGAGCGAAAGCGTTTCCTCTAGTATCAGGAACAAAGCAAGGATATCCACTCCCAGCATGGCTATTCAACATTGTACTGGAAGTTCTAGCCAGAGCAATTACACACACAAACACACACACACACACACAAAGGCATACAAGTTGGAAAAGCAGTAAAATTATTCTGGTTTCCAGATGACATAATACTATACATAAAAAACCCTAGATTCCACACACACAAAAACCTGTCAGAATTAATAAATGAATTCAACAAAGTTGCAGGATATAAAATCAACACTCGAAATCATTTGCATCTCTATACACTAACAATGACCAATCCAAAAAGGAAATTAAAAAAGCAGTATCTATTTACAGTAACATCAAAAAAGATAAAATACTTAGGAATAAACTTAACCAAAGAAGTTAAAGACTTGCACATTGAAAGCTACAAAGGATTGCTAAAAGAAATCAAAGATAAAATAAATGGAAAGCCATTTCATGTTGAATTGGAAGACTTAAGACTGTTTAAATGCCTATACCATTCAAGCAATCTGCAAACTCAATGGAATTCCTACCCATATGCGAATGACATTTTTTGCAGACATAAAAAAAATTCCTATAATTCATATGGAATCTCAAGGGACTCCAAATAGCAAAAACAATGCTGAAAAGAAAACAAACAAACTTGGGGAGTCTCCACAGTCCCAGATTTCAAAACATACTACAAAGCAACAGTAATTAAGATGGTATGGCACCGGCATAAAGACAAATATATAGACCAACGAAGAGAGAGCCCACAAACAAACCCTTGCATATATGGCCAAATGATTTTCAACAAGGGTGCCAAGACTATGCAATAGGGAAAGGATGGTCTCTTCAACAAATGGTGTTGGGAAAGCTGGATAGCCACATGCAAACAATGAGGTTCGACTCTTACCTTACACCACATACAAAAATTACTCAAAATTAATTAAAGACCTAAATATAAGGGGCACATGGGTGGCTTAGTCGGTTAAGCATCTGCCTTCGGCTCAGGTCATGATCTCGGGGTCCTGGGATCAAGCCCCATTTTGGGCTCCCTGCTTAGCAGGGAGTCTGCTTCTTCCTCTTCCTCTGCCCCTCCTCCCTGCTCGTGCTCTCTCTCTCAAATAAATAAATAAAATCATAGAAAAATAAAAAGGCCTAAATGTAAAACTTTTTAGACTCCTGGAAGAACATCAGGGAAAAGCTTTAGGACAATGTATTCGGTAATCATTTCCTGGACATACACCAAAGTACAGGAAAAAAAACCCTCAACATTAGAAATGGAAATATATTGGGGTGCCTGGGTGGCTTGGTCAGTTAAGCGTCCAACTCTTGGTGTTGGCTCAGGTCTTGATTTCAGAGTCGTGAGTTCGGGCCCTGTGTTGGGCTCCATATGCTGAGTGTGGAGCCTACTTAAAAAAAGAAAAAGAAGAAAAAAAAACGGAATATACCAAACTTAAAAACTTTGCACCAAAGGAAACAATCAACAGAATGAAAAGGTAACCTATGGGAGAAAATACTTGCCAATCATATATCTGATAAGGAGTTAATATTCAGAATCTATAAGAGACTTCTACAACTCAACAAATACCCCAGTTAAAAAACGGGCAAAGGATCCGAATAGACATTTCTCCAAATAAGATATATAAATGGCCAAAAAGCATGTGAAAAGATGTTCCACATCTCTAATCATTTGGGATATGCAAGTCAAAACCACAATGAGGGGCGCCTGGGTGGCTCAGTTGGTTAAGCGACTGCCTTCGGCTCAGGTCACGATCCTGGAGTCCCAGATCGAGTCCCGCATCGGGCTCCCTGCTGAGCAGGGAGCCTGCTTCTCCCTCTGACCCTCCTCCCTCTCATGCTCTCTCTCTATCATTCTCTCTCTCTCAATAATAAATAAATAAAAATCTTAAAAAAAAAAAAACCACAATGAGATATTTCACACCCATTAGGATGGCCACCATCAAAATAACAGAAACTAACAAGTGCTGGAGAGGATGTGGAAAAGTCTGTAACCCCTGTACACTCTAAGTGCAAAGGTAAAATGATATATCCATTATGGAAAACAGTATGCAAGTTCCTCAAAAAATTAAAAACAGAATTACCATATGATTAAGAAATTTTATTTCTGGGTATATATCTAACATAATTCAAAGCAGGATCTCAAAGAGTTATTTGTATACTTGTGTTTGTCAGCATTATTTACATTACTAAGAGGTGGAAGCAACTCAAATGTCCATCACCAGATGAACTGATAAAGAAAAGGTAGTATAGGCATAAAATGGAATATTATGTAGTCTTAAAAGAGGGGAATTGCTGTCACATGCTACAACATGGATGAACCTTGAAGACATTATGCTAAGTGAAATAAGCCAGTCACAAAAGGACAAGTACTGTATGATCCCATTCATAGGACGTAGTTCTCGAAAGCAGTCAGTCATAGAAAGAGAGAGTAGAAAGGTGTTTACCAACGGCTGGAGGTAGGGGGAGTTCATGTTTAATGGGTATGAAGTTTTAGTATTACAAGATGAAAAGATTCTAGAGATTTGTTGTACAACAACGTGACTATACTTAACACTAATGAATTGTACACTAAAAATGGTTAGTTAAATGAGGGGGATGCCTGGCTGGCTTAGTCGGTGCAGCATATGACTCTTGATCTCAGGGTTGTGAGTTCGAGCCCCACAATGGGTGTAGAGATTTTTTTAAAACAATAAAATCTTAGGGGCGCCTGGGTGGCTCAGTTAGCTAAGCCTCTGACTCTTGGTTTCACCTCAGGTCATACTCTCATGGGTCCTGGGATGGAGTCCTGGCCTTGTGGGGTTCCGTGCTCAGCAGGGGGTCTCCCTTAAGATTCTCTTCCTCTGTTCCTCCCCAACCCCCCCAAATAAATAAATAAATCTTTACAAAAAATAAATAAAAACTAAAAAAAAAAAAAGGTTACGTTGGGCCCTCTCGGGGCCTCACTTTCAAGATGACCAAGAAAAGAATAATGGTTGTGCCACAAAGGGCCATATTAGGCTGCACGTGGCCATGGTCCTTTGTGGCGCAACCACTGAGAAGTTTGTTACTGGGACCACAGTAGAGGCCACTGCCATCAGGGGCATTTCCAAAGCGAATGGCTTCCAGGCATATGTGCGTCCCAAGCTGTGAGACTACATTACTGCGCGAGCGGCGCCATTCACAGCAACGTAGTCCAGGATGGCTCTCCTGAAGCATGGAAGGACCCAACACCCAACCCCCACCCCGATTTAGACCTAAGGGTGCTACCCCACCACCTCCACCAAAGCCCACGTAAGGAGCTAAGTCCTTAAGCACTGAAAAAAAAATTGTTCTCTGGAAAAAAAATAAAATGGAGATTATACTTTAAAATAATGGTTAAGATGGTCAATTTAATGTTACATGCTTTTTGATCACAACAAAATGAAATAAAAAAAATAATACTTTGAGACTGGGATAAAATATTTATAAAAGACCTATCTGATAAAAGACTGTTATCCAAAATATTAAAAAAAAACTTTTAAAACTCAACAATAAGAAAATGAGCACTCTGATTAAACAATGGGTACAGACCTGAATAGGCAACGTCATGAAAGAAGATATTCAGATGTCAAGGACGCATATGAAGAGACGTTGAACACCATTATGTCATTAGGGGAATGCAAATTAAAACAAAAATGAGATACCACTACACACCTCTTAGAATTGCCAAAACCCAAAACACTGACAACGAATGTTGGCCAGGATGTGGAGAAACAGGAACTCATTCGGTGCCGATGGGAATGCAAAATGAATAGCCTCTTTGGAGACAGCTTGGCAGTTTCTTACAAAATTAAACATGCTTTTACCATACAATCCAATAAGCACAAATCTTTAAATTAAATAAATTAAAATCTTATGTCCATGCAAAAACTTGCACATAAATGTTTATAGCAGCCTTGTTCATAATTGCCACAACTTGGAGGCAACCAAGATGTCCCTCAGAAGGTGAAATACATAAACTGGTCCATCTAGACAATGGAAGATTATTCAGCGCTAACAAGAAATGAGCCATCGAGACATGAAAATACACGGCATAAACTTAAATGCACATTGTTAAGTTAAAGAAGCTAATCTGAAAAGGCTACATACTGTATATGATTCTAACAGTATATTATGGAAAAGCAAAACTATGGAGAAAGTAAAAAGATTAGTGGTAACCTGGGGTTGGCGGGATGAAGGGATGACGAGGCAAAGCACACACAAAGGATGTTTAGGGCAGCGAAACGAGTCTGTATGATACTAATAATGGTGGATACTTGTCATTAGACATTTGTCTAAGGCCACTGAATTTGGAACAAGAGTGAATCCTAATGAAAACTATAGACTTTGGGTGATAATGATGTGCCAGTGTAGGTTCATGGATTGCAACAAAAATACCACTATGGAATGCTGATAGTGGGGCAAGTTGTACACATGTGGGAAAAGGGGGTATATGTGAAAACTGTACTTTCCTCAATTTTGCTGTGAACCCACAACTGCTCTAAAAAAGTAAGGTTTATTATCAATTAAAATACAATCTGTTAAAAAAATACAATCTGTTAGGAACAAAACATATTGTCTGATATGGACAGGTCTAAAATCTTAATCAACTGGGATCTTATTAGGTAATAATCAACAATGATTAATTTGGGTTAAAAAATAACTCGGTTGATAGTAAAAAATAATACTATCTTAGAATTCTCATACATTGCTGGTGGAATGTAAAGTGGCACAGCCACTTGGTGGTTCATGAAAAAGTTGAACGTAGAACGACCATGTTATGTAGCCATTCTACTCCTAGGTGTATATCTCAAATAATTGAAAACAGGTGTTCAAACAAAAACTTGACCATGAATGTTCATACCAGCAATGTTCATAATAACCAACAGGTGGGAAAACTCCCAAATGTCCATCAACTGATGAATGGATAAAGAAAAGATGGTATAGCCATATGATGGAATATTTAGCCATAAAAAGCAAGAATTACTAATATATGCTACAATAGGAAGAGACCTTGAGAACATTACATTAAGTAAGAGAAGGCAGACCTTGAGAACATTACATTAAGTAAGAAAAGGCAGACAGAAAAGGCCACATAGTGTCTGATTCCATTTACATGAAATAATCTAGAATAGGTAAGTCCATAGAGACAGAAAGAAGATTAGTGGTTGCCAGGGCCTGGGAGAGGGAGGAAAGTGGCATGACTACTTAATGCCTATGGGGGTTATCTTTTGGGGTGATGAAAATGTTCTGGAACTAGATAGTGTTGAAGTTTGCATAACAATGTGAATGTATTAAATGTCACTAAACTGTGTATTTTAAAAAGCTGTGTTTTTACCACAATAAAAAAGATGAACCACAAAAATACCTTGATTTTTTCACTCTCTTTTCTCACTCGCTTTCCATTTTCAATAATGTAAACAGTGCTCTTGTTGACTTCATTGTCAGCTCTGTGTCTTAGCCAATCCTCATATCCCTAGAATAAAAATAACTACAGTCAAGCTCACATAATGCAGTGAAGTTGTTAATAAATTTCTATAGCTCCCTCTATGAGTCACCAGCAGATATTGATACTTATAGAATTAATCTCAACTCACAGTGCTAAAAAGACAACATTGTTCATTTTTACAGCAAAAACTAAGACACATTTTCAAAATACCCCTTAGGTAAATATTTACTGTGTTAAAAGGTTTCTCCATTCTACAGAGAAGTATCAATGAAAACACAGGCATCAGAACCTTAATATTCTTCAACTGTGAAAAGCTATAATTTATTCTTCTAATTCTACTTATTCAAATTAATGTTAATTTCTCTACTTTTTAATGTGACAATTTTTTTTCTGGGTTTTATTTTCTTACAGCTCTAATCACTTAAATATATTATTCTGTAGTAGACTGTTGGGAGTGATCATCGCTGAGGAAATCTAATTCCTCCCCAGGCAAAGAGAATAGAAAAGGCAAGTTAGGATTATTTTGGCATAGAATCCATGATAAGTTTTGGAGGTCAACTTCTCCACTGATTTGGTGGTAAAGGAAATCATAAACTGGTATTCATTTTTTAGAGTTAAAAGTAATCAGGGAAAGGTCTAATGGCTCATTTTAGTTTGTTTTTTTTGTATGAAGTAAATTTAAGCCAAAAGAACTAAGGAAGGAGGATGTTCATTTGTTTGAGCATGACCTCTTCTCCTTTTTTACATCACATTGCTTTTTTTCTTGAGAATAATGTCTGTACCTTTTCAAATGTAACTGTTTGAAAAAAATCTCTTGATCGCCTTCCACTTTTTTTCTCCAGTGCTATATTCATTCCTGTTCTGTCCCTCTTTATGACAATGCTAGGCTATCACTTCCTATGGCACTTTCTGTGATGTCAGTGAGGAAAGAAAGGCCCTAACATGAACTAGTATAGGGAGTAAAATGAATCAGTAAGAGCTTTTGTAAACCATACAGGCTATTCTTGGAACCAGCAATTCTATGATGTTAAAGAAAATAATCCTAACAGCCTAAGGCAAAGAACATTCCAAAAGTCTTTATTTAGCAACCAAACACTTGAAAAAATATTCTTGCAGTTTCTGGTAGGCAAGATAGAAGACCAGATAACCCCAAGAGGAAAGGTAACCTTGTTCAAAATAAAATTAAACAGACCTTCATTTTCGAAGTTCTTGAGGATAGTTTTTAAAGCTCTTTGGTAAGTACTGTCTAAAAGTATGTTTGCAATTAGTCAGGTCCTGTGGACTGTCCCAGTACATGATAAACGTTGCTACCCACCCTTTACCTCCAGTTTCCCATTTGCAGTTTCAATTTTATGTGGAATTTTTCAAAGGTACCATCATATAGAATGGTCAAAATACTTCAAAGACATCAGCATCAGAAACCATGGCAATTGTCAGCTTTGATGAAAAACAAGAATAAAAGCCACCTCTGCCCACCACCCACTTTGGCAGCATCAGCGAAGAAAGACAACAAATTATCAAGTACTTGTGCTCTTGAGTTCTCTGCTTTAGGCATCAAGAAAAATTCACTAGAATGGGAATTTTTCAGAAAGATATGCCACACTGAAAAAAATTTATACACATTAAAAATTCGCCTCTCATTTCCTGACTGAGCTGTACCTTCTACCTTCTTTCTTTTAGGGTTACAACCCCATAACACAAATACTGAGGAAAAAAGGGGCAAAAGAAATTAAAGATGTACCTTATGGTCATTTTAATATGTTTTCAATAGGAATCAAATATAAACTAAATCCATCAAGGATGCTGCCCACTATATAAATATGAAAAAGGACCTTTGGCAATGAAATTCAAAGCAGATGGGACTGAAATGCAGGCATAATTGTAAATAAGAAATTTACCTGCTTGATGGCTGTAACAGTTATAACAAAGAAAAGTGGAAGTCCACTGGTAACCGGGCTAGTCGGTGTGTCTACTGTGACCTAGGTAAAGAAATTAAATTGAACGTAAAAGGAAAATAAGCCATTCACTTATATGCAGGACTCATATGCTACAACCATTTCAGGTAGAAAAACAGACAAAACATATCCTGGTAACAGGGTCAATGTTGACTTTCATTAAAACAAAAGCCATCCACAGAGCAGTTAGTGTAAGGAAACAGTTCTAATTCAGGCTTAGGTTTCATTCCAGTTTGGATTAACGCCTTCCATGAAATAGAACCAATCATTTACCATCTCTTTGTTGAGTACCGTTCTTTCAGCCCCTGTGCTATCATTAGCCAGGCTCTAGAGATGTTGCTTTAAATAAGATAGAGAATAGTCCCTGCCCTCGTAAAGCTAGCAGCTTACGGGAAAACAGTCAACCAAGTGAAATGCTGAAATCTTAAGAGTAAAGCTGAGTTAACTAGATGAAGTATGAGCTTTCAGGCAAGCACAGAGGACCGCATATACAATGTCTCTATGGTAGGAGCGCGGGGGTGGGGGGGCACAGGTAAACAAATAAAGGAAGCCAAAGGCAGGACAGAGTGTGGTGCAAGATGGGGCTGGACAGGGGGACAGAGGCAAACCCAAGCAGGGTCCTCTAGGCTAGAGCTCATTGTTTATCCCACAGTGGGAGAAAACTAAAGCTTTTAGGCAAGGAGAGGTCCCATGAACAGAACTACATTTTGAGAAGATCATCCTCCCCAGTTTGTGGAAAATAGAATGTAAGCGGGGAGTCCATAATGCGAGTACAAGATGATGGCTTGGACAAGGGGGGCAGCGGCAGACATGGAAAGAACTTCCATGGATAGTTCAGGGTTAAAATGGTAGGAATGGCAAGGAATTTTTTGTCGGGGTGATGAGAGATGACTTCTAAGTGTCTGGTGAACACGGCTGGGTAGATGTTGTCATTCACTAAAACAACAAATACTGAGAGAGGACTAGACCTGAGGGACAGAGGACCATGAGTTCAATCTGACCCCACAACTCGCTCTCTTCTCTAATCCCCACCCAGGCCGGGCTCTGCCACATCCCCCGAGTTAGAGACACAGGCTTTTATGTGGCTGTGGGCCTTCGTGCACAGCCTGAGATACCCATCTGGCATTCTTCACCAGGTTAACTTGCGCTAATCTTTCAAGGTTTAGTTCAGATATCATCTAGTCTTTGAAGTCTCCTTAAGCTCCTCTTGGTTAGAAAGACATATTAACTTCCACTGTATCCACACAGCATGTCGCTCATGCTACTTTTATGACTTGTACCACATTAAATTAAATGGATACATGACTGTAACATACATTCCTTAAGGACAGAAAAGCCATATCTTGATCGTCATTGTATCTGCTAGAATCTTTGTTATCTGGGATACTGCAAGGCACACAGTAGGTGCTTGGTATACATTCGCTGAACCAAACTGAACTGCGTGGCATGCGACAAAGAATGACTCTTCTGAGCATAATTTTGTATGCAGTTTATTTTATGCTGTTTTGTAAGATATCTTACGACGGATCACTAGAGTAGCTCTTTTTCAAATGACCCATCATTTAAGACTGAAATTAGCTCTTTTCCATATCACAACCCAGATTGGTTTTAAGTAGCAGGGCTAAATTAAATTATAGCACCATTTACTCAAAGCCTCAAAGTGGATAAACAGAAGCACTTAACATTAACAAGGCATTTGATTTGAGCAATTTCATTGGGATGTTTCTGCTTCGTTTAAAAAATGAAACGAGGAAAAATACCCTTACTGTAATAAAATTTTCTGGGGGTAATTCTGGTGAGGGAAAACTTATAATAGCTCATAGACTTAAAAGATGGAAGAGGCAATTTAAGATGCCTAAAATTCAAAACACAAAAAAAACATTAGCAGGAACATAGAGAAGATCAAGTCTACCAGGCTTTCACACTTAAAAGTAAATGAATGAGGAAGAGCAAAACTGGTATCAGGAAGAAAAGTGATAAATTTTCAATTAAGCTGAATCTGGTGTTTAATGAAGTAAAACTATTAATCTGAACTATTTTCAATTTTAATATATGCCACTATATTTAATGGTACACAATATATGTCCTTCTAGGATGAACAAAGATATGAAATCCATGAAAGTTTTTAAAGAAAGTAACAAATTCTCAACAGGTTTTCTAATAAAAATGCTACTTTGGAAACATATAAAATCATGTAAATCTTAAACTGTAATATTAGTACTTTAAAAAGTTTTATTAAAACAAGCCCTGAAACACCTTTTTACACACAGGGCATTTTTTTTTTTTTTTTTTTTTTTTAAGAAATGGATTGAAAATTTCTTTGGGGGGAAAAATTTGATTGGAGTAATTTTCTTTTTTTTTTTTAAAGATTTTATTTATTTATTTGACAGAGAGATAGCACAAGTAGGCAGAGTGGCAGGCAGAAGGAGAGGAAGAAGCAGGCTCTCTGCCGGGCAGGGAGCCAGACGTGGGGCTCGAGCCCAGGACCTTGGGATCATGACCTGAGCCAAAGGCAGCCGCTTAACCGACTGAGCCACCAAGGTGCCCCTGGAGTAATTAAGTTTCTAAAAGGGGAGTGGTTGTTTATGGAGCTCTTACCTGCACAAGGAAAATGATGAGAAAATAAAAATTTGCAATTCTTCTAAACTGTTCGAACAGATTCTTTGGGAGGAAATTCCAAAGTGTATACTGTATGGGAGGAGGAAAAAAAGTATTATTAGAAAGGAAACTTGAAAAATCCTAATAGCAACTCATATGGGCCAGACTATCACAGTAATTTGAAAACATGTTAAAACCCAGACCTCACACATACAAATAAGCATACACTTAGAGGTATACTACATAAGAAATGAAGTTTTCATCTGGAGCATCACGATTGGGCCATCTAGTCCCCAACCTTTGCTTTCCCTGACCTGATCTAAATTAGGTTCCTTGTTAGGTGTTCTCAGGTCATCCTATACTTCCTTGACAATACTCGATACAGTGAATAACTATAGATGTGTGCATTTTTTATTAAAGTTGCTCCCTCAATAGGCAATAAGTCTCATAAGGACAGGTAATATTACTTTTCCCCCAACACCTAGCAGACACAAAACAGACATTCAATAAATTAGTTGGACGAATGAACGAACAAATTAATTCCTCTGGCTAAGCTAACTACTGGAGTCTGGATCATCATCACTGATATAACTCTGTCCCTATCAGTATCACCCCCACCTCCATGACATCTGAGGTGTACACATAACCCTGGGACATAGAGGGCTTTCACTTTAATCAACAACATACCACACTGGGCTTTGGTAAATGGTAACAGGTTAAAGGTTCAATGCTAAATAGTACATGGGCAGGAGAAGAAAACTCTTGGGCCAACTGTTGAATCACCGAGACTTTCTCACTAATATCTTAAGCTCAAGGACGAGGTCATCTAAAAAATCACCAAGAGAAGATGCATTTTCTAGATATCTTAATAAAGACCAGAAACCAGAAAGAAAGGTTTCTTAACCTAAAAGATCTAAATTATACTTAAATGATCTCCACCACAAATATGGTGAGAAAGTATCTATTCGGTAAGGTGACTGAAATGCCAAAGTTGCAGAGCATGACACAATATATGTGAATTTACTACTAACCTCTCTTTAGAAGGCTTATGGGCTCAAAAATTAAGGAATCCCAGGAAAATGAAGATAAATGGAGGCAAAAATATTCAGTAAAGGAGCTGCATTACAACCAACAGCCAACCTAGAAGATTCTTCCCCCCCAGGAGTCATGGAAGCGCCTCAAGGAAGCTCATTCAAAATGAAGTTCAAAATTACAATGAGATATCACCTCAAACCTGTCACAATGGTTAAAACAGAAAACACAAGAAACAACGGGTATTGGCGAGGATGTGGAGAAAAAGGAACCGTTCCTCTTGCACTGTTGGTGGGAACACAAACTGGTGCAGCCACTGTGGAAAACAGTATGGAGCGTCCTCAAAAAGTTAAAAATAGAACTACCCTATGATCCAGTCCTTGCACTACTGGGTATCTACTCCCAAAATACAAAACACTAATTCAAAGGGATACATGAACCCCTATGTTTATTGCAGCATTATTTACAAAAGCCAAACTATGGAAGCAGCCCAAGTGCCCATCAATAGATGAATGGATAAAGGAGAGGTGGTATATATACACAATGGAATATTACTGAGCCATAAAAAGGATGAAATCTTGCCATTTACAACAACATGGATGGAGTTAGAGAGTATAAAGCTAAGTGAAGTAAGTCAGAGAAAGACAAATACCATGATTTCACACATATGTAAAATTAAAGAAACAAAACAAAGGTAAAGAAAGAGAGAGAGAGAAAGACAAAATAAGAAACAGACTCTTAATTACAGAGAACTGATGGTTACTGGGGGGAAGGGGTGGGGGGATGGGTGAAATAGGTGATGGGGATTAAGGAGTGTACTTGTCCTGATGAGGACTGGGTGATGTATATGGAAGTGGTGGATCACTATATTGTACACCTGAAACTAATATAACACTGTATGCTAACTATACTGGAATTTAAAATCTTAATAAACAACAATGAAAAATAAAGAACTGTGTGGATATGCATCATTTGGGGAAAGAGAATCCACACTTTTTATCAGGTTCCCAGGCAGCTTGTAGTCAAAAACAAAAGGGATCAAAACCACTGATCCAGTCACGTTGAAGCTGATGTAGTCCAGGATCAGCACTTAACTGTCCCAATTACTTAAGATCAATTTTCTAAAACAATAAGCTAAACTCCCACAACAAGCTAACAGCTGAGTTTCTGCCTTGTTGACCTTCTGTTCCCTAACTAAGGGGTTTTTAATTAAACAAACAAACATTAGGGTCTGTTAAGAGTCCTCTATGGGGTGTTAATACATCAAAAGGGAACATTTTTGTTGTTGTTTCTAGGCCCCCACTGTTTGTTTACCACTGTTTTAACTTATTAAATTAACTGCTTCCTTGGGGAACTCTGATTATTACCATTATAGGAAACTATTGCTATATGCCCTCTTCTGTATCAGGTCATAAGCTATTAAGAGGTCAGGGAACATATCATAAGCCCTCTTACCACAGCTGCCTAGAACAATGTTTGGTACATCGAAGGCACAAGAAATCTTGATCTTAAGTGTTGGCCATTTACTCCACTGCTCGTTACCCATGTGAAGCAGAACTTTCTCTTTTTTAAAGTATCACTCTTTCTCCCATAAATTCGAAAGTTTAAGTAAAGGGAGTTACCAGGACACTCCCCCACTAGGATTTAGTAACTTTAGCTAAAAAGGTACCGTCCAGGGAGTTTGAAAAGATTCAAAGAGATGTCCAATAAATTCTACTGAAAATCTGAGTTTTAAAAATGAGGGAGAATGCTAGTGTAATTTTAGGCTTGAAGCTTTAATTCAAGACAGTCTTTCACATAGGAGTTCTAAATTTAACCTTGGGCATACCTTCAAAGAGTTAGGTGGAGCTCACAGATTCTTAACCCACTAAAGTGCCTTCAAGATTGAGGCTCTGAATTTTTAAAGAAAAAAAATGTGTAACGGGGAAATATGACGGAAACTAAAGATCCTAGCAGCAAGCAATCAGTGCTCATTTTGCTACAGAAGGGGATTTCCAAATTTCATACCAGCTACAAAATTCTGGTGATTCCCAGAGGTTCCTGCTGATTGTATTAAAGTAGGAAGTTTGCAGAGAACACGTTTTTCTATGGAAAGTATTGTGTTCCCCAAGAAGAAAAGAAGACTAATTTTAAAGATTGATTGATTGATTGATTGATTTGACAGAGAGACACAGCGAGAGAGGGAACACAAGCAGGGGGAGTGGGAGAGAGAGAAGCAGGCTTCCCGCAGAGCAGGGAGCCCGATGTGGGGCTCGATCCCAGGACCCTGGGATCATGACCTGAGCCGAAGGCAGACGCTTAACGACTGAGCCACCCAGGCACCCCAAGACTAATTTTAACAGTAAGTAAAATTTAAGGTAGGTCAAAGTGTTTATCTTCAGTGTTCCCTGCATTAATAAGACTTATTCCCAGTCTTTACTGGGAATTACTGGTGGCATTGGTAAACAGAAAGCACCTATTAAGGGAAAGGTATTTTTATCATCAAAGGGTTAAAAAAGGAAATCAACACTTGCTACGAAGTTGGAAGGCAGCTAACATATGCTATAAATTGTACATTACTTCAATTAAAAGATTCTGGTGAAAATACAAACAGCCAAAAGACAATGTGAGGAAGGAAAAGTTCAAATTATGAAAATATTGGGGCGCCTGGGTGGCTCAGTCATTAAGCGTCTGCCTTCGGCTCAGGTCATGATCGCAGCATCCTGGGACCGAGCCACACATTGGGCTTCCTGCTCAGCGGGGAGCTTGTTTCTCCCTCTCCCACTCCCCCTGCTTGGGTTCCCTCTCTAGCTGTCTCTCTCTCTCTGTCAAATAAATAAATAAAATCTTTAAAAAAAATTTAAAAAATTATGAAAATATTGTTCTCTCCAGAATGGACCCAAAGGCCTCTTTTAAAGAGAGATCATTCCACACAATCAATCAAAACACATGAGACTGAGGCAATCACTAGTACTGCTCAGGACTGTAGTAATACTAATCACAGAAATATAATTTAACAATACCACCTACCATTTACTGAGTCATTACTATAAGCCAATCACAGTGCTTAAACTGTGGATTACTTTACTTTATCCTCACCACAGGCCTCTGAGGTAAGTACTGTTAATATCTCCATTTTACAGATAAGAAAACTGAGACACAGAAGGGTTCGATGCCTTACTTTAAATTCAAACCCAGGTCTTCTGTCTACAAGGATGAAGCTCTTTACCACTACACTGGATGCTATCCTCTTCTAATTATTCATTGTATTAAGATTTCATTCTTGGGGCGCCTGGGTGGCTCAGTCGTTAAGCGTCTGCCTTCGGCTCAGGTCATGATCCCAGGGTCCTGGGATCGAGCCCCGCATCGGGCTCCCTGCTCCGTGGGGAGCCTGCTTCTCCCTCTCCCACTCCCCCTGCTTGTGTTCCCTCTCTCGCTGTGTCTCTCTCTGTCAAATAAATAAATAAAATCTTAAAAAAAAAAAAAAAAAAAAAAAGATTTCATTCTTTTTCTGAAGTTAGTATACTGTCAATTCCTCTTTTTCTGCGCTAGAGCTTTTAGGAAAAAGCAGATCACTGGTAAACTAGATGACAGGTAAATTAGCAAAACTGTAAACATATAATATTTACAGAGAAAAGAGAAATGTTAGTCTATTCAATGTACAAATGTTCACTTCTTTATTCTGATTTCTAAAAGATATATACAGATACAGAGACATATATGCAAATCTGTTCAGAAACAAACTTTATTTGCCTCATGAGCTCTTAACTATTTAAAAAAATATCCTAATGTATCGTTTTGCCTATTGGCAAAACTGAAGCTAGATAAAATACGAGAAATATATTAAATATGAAAAGATTTGACAATTAAACAGAGTGTTCTAGTTCTTTTACAATGTGAAATCGTCAAGTATATTACAACAAAATGGTTATAGTTAGTTCAACAAAGTCACTTTCCCATCAGTGTGTTACATTATCATCTTCCACATAAAACACTATGGAAAACAGTACTTCCCTAGAAAGTATTTTAGATTTTGATGCAAAATGTGAGAGAAAACAGAGAAAGGAGCCCCAATAGCACAATGACGTGAAAAGGGCTTTTTATTCAGAGCCACTAGACCTTATAAAGCAGTTCTGCTCCTGACTTTATCGCTCACTCTGCTTGGTGACCATGGCACTAACTTAATTTCTCTGGGTTTGCTTTCTCCATCTGTAGAGTCAGCAAGTTGAACAGATAATCTCGCAGGATCTTTCAGTTCTATACGTCTATGATTCTGAGTCAAAGGACTACTACTGTTGTCTTGGATCCTACAGGGGAGTTACAATTTTCAATCAAAGGACTAGTCACTATCCTGGGCACAGGTATGAAAACTTCTGGCTGATGAGAGATTTTCTGCCATAAGATTCAAGATGAACAGGAAATAACAGACATTTTATCCAAAGACAGAGTGTTCTATAGGCCAATAGATACATGCTCATCAGGCAACAGTTTTCACTCATTCTGTCCATATTTTACATGTTAATCTCCTACTTAAGTATAATCTGTATACATCACTAGCTCAAGAGAAATCACACATGTGTTTGAAAACCAAATGTTAAATTTTTAAAGGAAGGCCATAATTTTGTTTCAGGTCCTAGGTGTTTGCAAACTTGCAGTGATCCAATTGTCACTAACATTTTATATCTGCCTTGCCAGGCTACGTGAAGTAAGGAAAATCTATCAAGATCTGTCAATCTATCAATTATCTGCCATTTAGCACCTAGTACCTAACCTGGTCAGCCAAAGGTAAAGATTAGCAAGCTAATATTAGTAGAATGAAGACGACTGGTACTAGGGACCAAAGAGAATGCTTTTACGTATGGAACATCAGCTCCATTTCACTGTTGAGGACATACAGACTTGGAGATTAATTTGGCCAAGGTCACAAAGCTAGTAAATGGTCAGGCCAGGAGTGTACTTGACGAGCTCCCCAGTGGAACAGAAAGAGATATAAATGTCATTCTAGGATAGAACCCTCCAAAAGAATGTAAATTATTTAGGACCTAGTCCAAGCACTTAAGAGAAATTCAGGAAGATTTGGGCAAGTCAATAATTCCTAGTTTTAGCACCCTTTAAGGCTTAACGTAATATGTATCATCAACAGGCACTAGGAATGATAATGGAAAGCAAGTGACTAATATTTCAGCTATAACAAGACAGAGTGATACTTTTTAAGAAAAACAGCCTTTTGGTGGAATAATTACCACAGTTGGTATACGGTATAGGTGCGCATCCATGTATGCCTATATAAATAAACCAGCTTCCTTGGAAGCACAAGTGCATTATCTGGCTCACTATATGAATCACTACACGCATCTATTGAATTAAAAAAACAACTTACCTTAGATGAGACTATTCTATTATCACAAAATCTTTGTGCAATGTAAGCTTCTGTTTCTGAAACTGGATGATTGCCAACAAACACTGTGCGTGTACCAACTCTTTTCTCTTCTCCAGCACACTGACCAAGAAAAAGGGAGGAAAAGTCAGTTTATCACATTTGTCCACGCTTCTACTGAGCTCAGAATTCTTGCTTAAGCACATCTGACAATCCCCTAGAGAGACAAGAGTACCAGGGAGGGGAGAAAACCTTGTTAGGCTACTCAAACTCCAGTAGGCTCTTGGTTGCTGACTTAGTGAAGATTAGTGGAAGGGATGCTTGAGACAACTGTTCTGAGGCCAACCCTACTACTTTAAAATGTTTAAATTAAAAGAAACCCTAGAAATAAGTCAATCAGAGAAAGACATGTACCATATGACCTCACTGATATGAGGAATTCTTAATCTCAGTTAACAAACGGAGGGTTGCTGGAGTGGTGGAGGGGGGAAGGGATGGGGCGGCTGGGTGATGGACACTAGGGAGGGTATGTGCTATGGTGAGCGCTGTGAATTGTGTAAGACTGATGAATCACAGACCTGTACCTCTGAAACAAATAATACATTATATGTTAAAAAAAAAGAAGATAGTAGGAAGGGAAAAATGAAGGGGGGGGAATCAGAGGGGGAAACAAAGCATGAGAGACTATGGACTCTGAGAAACAAACTGAGGGTTTTAGAGGGGAGGGGGTGAGGGGGTGGGTTAGCCAGTGATGGGTATTAAGGAGGGCACGTACTGCATGGAGTACTGGGTGTTATATGCAAACAGTGAATCATGGAACAATACATCAAAAACTGATGATGTATGGTGATTAACATAATAATAAAAAATAAAGTTTAAAAAAAATAAAAAAATAAAAGAAATCCTAGAAAAACAGTATTTTTACTGCCATTTTTCTTTCTTCCACAAAATCTCAACCATCACCATCACAGCAACACACTCCAAAGGTCAGATTGGGAATATTTAATTTATCACACAACAACTACTGAAGACCATCTTGCTAATTCCTTACCAGAGAACACAAAGCAGAATGCAAATTACTTCTGAACGGAAAGTAATTACTTGTAAGTATAGAGAAATAGAATGGCTGTCTTTAATGATGATCAACTATTTCTACAAAGAAAAGCTGTAGTTCTTTGGTTTAACAGGAAAGACATCCTTTGTGATTTCTCAGAGCCTACTGTCAAAAAGTCCCATTTCACACACTGTATCTCTAATGCCCCTTTTATTTTATTTATTTATTTATTTGAGAGGGAGATGGGGGGAGGGGCAGAGGAAGAAGGAGAGAGAGAATTCCCGAGCAGGTTCCACGGCCAGCACAAAGCCTGAAGCAGGGCTCGATCTCACAACCCTGAGATAACGACCCCTGCTGAAATCAAGAGTCAGTTGCTTAGACAACTAAGCCACCCAGGTGCCCCCCACTTTTATAATTTTTTAAAAGTAAGTTCTAGAAGTTCTAGAATCTACAAGTTCCAAGGTTGAGCTCCATTTTACCTTACCTTTTTATTTCACTGAGGCTTTACTCTGTTTTTTGTTTTTTAAAGATTCTCCAAGAAGTTTATTTTGCAAATTTTTTTGCATTTTATGTTTTTGGCTTACAGTGTTATAAAGAGAAAAATGTATACAATTTTGAACACTGAACTATTAATCATTTTCACATGAATTAAGATATACTTTATTTCTAATTGACCTTCAAATGCAGCAGCAGCTCATGAGTTTAGTGTAAGTATTCTTGCTACCCCATCCTACCCTGTCATTGAGTCAGAGTTCAAGATACAGATACATATACAAATACAAAACAGACACAAACAAGCCTTTTATGAAGTGAACAAATCTTTTATAATGTAAATAACGGTTCCCTTTTGGAACTTTCTATATCCAGTTCATGCCTTTTCTGAAATTGGGACATTCACACTTATTAGACACAATCTTCATAAAGCAAAGTGTTTATCTCTTTGCAAACTCAGGTAATTCTTTTTTTTTTTTTTTAAAGATTTTATTTATTTATTTGAGACAGAGAGAATGAGAGAGAGAGAGCACATGAGAGGGGGGAGGGTCAGAGGCAGAAGCAGGCTCCCTGCCGAGCAGGGAGCCCGATGCGGGACTCGATCCTGGGACTCCAGGATCATGACCTGAGCCGAAGGCAGTCGCTTAACCAACTGAGCCACCCAGGTGCCCTGCAAACTCAGGTAATTCTTGAGAGCAATATTTTTCTTATTGATCTGAAAAGAACAGTGTGTGGAAGGTCAAAGAGGAAAAATCACTTCAAATGATCAAAACAGAAGAGATCTGAAAAATAATATACTTAATAGTGTAGGGAGAAAAATTTTAAGTATAGATTCTATGAAAATATTGATATTCAAAGGAATAGCTTTGGACCCATTGCCAAAAACTCAGATTTTTTTCTCAATTAAAACCAAGAGTATTTATTTAGGAAGATACATTAAGTCTTTGAAGTAAGAATGAAAGAATTGTACAATTTAATTTCTATATAAATGACTGAATATACAAAGTATCAAATATAAACAGTAGTGTAGCAAGAAAATAAATTGGCAGAAATAATCACTCAACCAGTAGCAATAATTAAGACCACCATTTGAAAGATCTTCTATACACCAAGAACGAAAAAAATGTTATACGATTTTACAGCATACAACTGAATTCAATTCTAATTCATTACTATTATACTTTTTTCTTCTTCAGTATTAGTAGACCCACATCATCTCCTATCAATTCATTGTGTTTATTACGTGAACCATCACATGCAGGAAAGTCTTAGAATGCCAACACCGACAATAAGCTGCTTCAGTAAGACACAAATCTTCAATGTTTATTTCATTCACCACTTTGGGATTTTCCTCTTGTATTTTAAGATTAATCAAGCTTGGGGGTCCTGGGTGGTGCTGCCCATTAAGTGCCGGACTCTTGGTTTCGGCTCAGGTCATGAACTCAGGGTCATGAGATAGAGCCCTACCTCGGGCTCCCTGCTCAGTCCCAAGTCGGCTTATGTTTCTCTCTCCCTCTCTGCCCCACCAAAACCCCATGCTTGCTCTCTCTCTCACATACATGCGCTCTCTCTCTCTCACACACACATAAACAAATAAATCTTAAAAAGATTAATCAAGCTATTGTTCTGTTGCTTTTCTTTGAGAGGAATGGACGAATTGCAAGGTAGCTAAGTAGTGCAAGTACACTAAAGAAAGGCAATAACCGAAGCCATTCTGAAACTGTGAGCTGAGTGAACCAGTAATGCTCTTGGGGACAGGGAGCTGCTTTAGATACGGGAAGCTGCACCTTCAGGATGTGGGCCAGCTCTCCAGTACCATCCTCCCTGCCAGCGACCACTCCTCTCTGAGACCCACCACTCTCCAGCTGAGCTGCCATGCCTCTACTCTGTTTTCTTACCTTAAATCAGGACAATACACATTTATTTTTTTTTAAAGATTTTATTTATTTGACAGAGAGAGAGACAGTGAGAGAGGGAACACGAGCAGGGAGAGTGGGAGAGGGAGAAGCAGGCTTCCCTCGCAGCAGGGAGCCCAATGCGGGGCTGGATCCCAGGACGTCGGGATCCTGACCTGAGCCGAAGGCAGATGCTTAACAACTGAGCCACCCAGGCACCCCAAGATGTTTTTTTTAAAGATTTTTATTTATTTGACAGAGAGAGATAGCGAGAGAGGGAACACAAGCAGGGGGAGTGGGGGAGCCAGAAGCAGGCTTCCCACTGAGCAGGGAGACCGATGCAGGGCCCGATCCCAGGACCCTGGGATCATGACCTGAGCCGAAGGCAGACGCTTAACGACTGAGCCACCCAGGTGCCCCAGGATAACATGCTTTTAAAAAAAGATTTTATTTATTTGAGAGAGAGAGGATGGGGGTGGGGTGGGGGCAGAGGGAGAGGAAGAAGCAGACTCCCCACTGCAGAGGGAGCCTGAGGCGGGGCTTGATCCTAGGACCTTGTCATGACCTGAGCCAAAAGTAGACTTTTAACCAACTGCCACTACACCACCCAGGCGCCCCTGGGATAGTCTCCTTTGATGGTACTATATTATCATGTTTGAGACAGCCATATATTTAAGTCAAAAAAAGATAGGAACCAATATCCACATACATATTTCCATTATTTTTTAAAGATAATTCCCTAGCCCAGAACGTTTTAAAGTATGTAGGCTCAAGGATTTTCCTTCCTTTCAATGATCTATTTAAAAGCCAAAGATGTAATAATCCTGACCCCAAATAATCATTTTAAGCAAGACTACTTAGGGATTGCAAAGTTCTCCAAATGTCTGTTTGGATGTATTTCAATCTGAATTTTTGTACCTTTTATCAATATTATAGGGAAAATGATTTTTTAGTTTAAAAAGGTAAAAATCAACCAAAAGTATAGATAAGACCTCTTGACTCATCACTTTCATTAAAACTTATTAAATAATTATTTAGTGGGGTACTGCTTTCAAACTCTGAATCAATCAAAAAATGACTGGGATAAATTCAAGTAGGAGAGATTTAGCCTATATATATATATAGGCTAAATATGTGTGTGTATATATATATATATAGGCTATATATGTGTGCATATATATATATATATATATATATATATATATATATATATATATATATGTAACTTCTGGAATTCTACCCTGGCATGGGTGATAGAATCTCCATCCATGGCAATGTGGAAAAAGTAAGTATCTGTGGTAGACAGCTTAGCTGTTTACCCACTTGCCCAAAGACAGGGTATTATTAGAACTGACCATACAAGGTCCTTCTCATGCTAAGACTCCATGGTAAATTTTCAGACAGTTCCTGGTTATTGTTTCAATAAACAATACCTTTATCAGAATGGCAGCTACAGGGGGTGCCTGGGTGACTCAGTCAGTTAAGCACCTGCCTTCGGCTCAGGTCATGATCTCATGGGTTGTAAGACCACCCCACCCTGCACTGGGCTCCCGGCTCAGCGGGGAGTCTGCTTCTTCCTCTCCCTCTGCCCATCCCCCCTGCTCCTGCATGCAGTCTCTTTCTCCCTCTAATAAATAAAGTTTAAAAAAAAATGAAAAGAATGGCAGGTATATACATTTTGATTCAGGGACTGACTTCTTTTTTTTTTTTTTTAAGATTTTCTTTATTTATTTGACAGAGAGAGACACAGCGAGAGAGGGAACACAAGCAGGGGGAGAGGGAGAGGGAGAAGCAGGCTTCCCGCCGAGCAGGGAGCCCGATGCAGGGCTCGATCCCAGGATCCCGGGATTGTGACCTGAGCTGAAGGCAGACGCTTAACGACTGAGCCACCCAGGTGCCCCGGGACTGACTTCTTTGTTTGCAACTATAATATACAAGGTCTGACATGGTTTACTGATAAGAGCACTAAATTTTCCATAATCTCCATTTTGCAAAATGTAAACAGAAAGTGAATACACCTTGCTAAAGTATAGCTCATTCTGCTTCACCCTTACCCTCACCTTCTGTTGCAAGTTATGATCTTTGCTGTAGTCTCTACAACAGACCTGAACCTTACAATGTACAGATCTGAGTTACAGAAATTGTCAAATTACTTGCCAGTTCTGCATATGCATATGTATTTACAACCTTTAATATTTGTATGGTTGTTTAGTTTTTCACACAACCAAGAAGAGGCTATAGAGTAAATAAGGAAGTTACCTTTTATGTCAATTCTCAAATCATTCTACAAATGGAAAGGAGGAAGAAAAGGAAAAGAGGTAGAGGGTCAGTGAAGCGGGATGTTTCCCGCACTGCTAATATAGATTGTTCCCCTCGGTTAACAGTGGCCACTGATTAGCTTAAAACAAAAATGAACTAGTAGTTCCTCAATTCTGAATTGTCTTCAACTTTCTTCTCTGGCAGGAACAAGCTTAACACAATTTGTCAGGCACATAATATTTTTATGAATGCCTTACATTTGAATGGCATTTACAGTTTTACTAAGAGCTTTCCCCATACATTATTTCTCTGATCACTTTCAAATAAGGCCTACCTGACCTCTAACTCTATTAAGTTGGAGAAAACGGATTGAAATTGCTGTGTAGGTCTGGGAGGCCGGGGGGCAGGGGGAGCTCCTGGCAGTGATCATTGTTAGATGATGAAAAGGGGGCCTGAGAGGAGCTGTATCATGTCCATTCCTGAGCATTTTTTAAAAAAGGGCAAAGTCTCCCCAGCCCAGGCAGATTTGGGTTTGCAGCTGCCTGGGACTGGGGCTGGAGTGGGGTGAAAGAGGACTTTTCCATGCCTGCTTCACCCTAAAATCTGAAGAACCTGCAATTTCTGTTGGAATTTGCTCTAACTTATAACACTGTTTAGTTTGCATAAGAATGGCAGTGCTGAACTCATGCGTAAATTTCACTGTAATTTTCCACTTGCTGCCAATGTTGAGTGTTAAAACAGTGGTTTTAGGTTCCTGTGATTGTGAATAATGTAGGTGCCTTAGCCAGGGCAGAGAAACTCCCAAGTAGGAATTTAAAAAAATTTCCCTTTTGGATGGCACACGATGTAGTCTGGAGTAGGAGTGTATGATTCCTGCCACCTCATAATGAATTTTAATTCATTAAGAGTCCATCCTGTGTTGAACTGCTTCCCATCCAAATGTCCTTAGAAATGACATTTTTAAAAACTCAAATATGCTGGCACAGATTCTATTTTAATGACACATCATACACTACAATAAAAAGTATGGGAAAATATTAAAAATACATACTTATAATATATGAGTAACAGAGAGAGCAAGTGTTTTTTTCAAGATAAAAGGCACCCTTTTGTGCCCTTGATTTATACTTCCATTGTATAAACAATATTGTGGTGGGGGGGAAGGTACCAAAACATAGTATCTCAATAAAATCAGTGAAATGGCATTGTTGTTCAACTAGTACCATCTTAAAATCCCATGCCTTTGGGGCGCCTGGGTGGCTCAGTCGTTAAGCGTCTGCCTTCGGCTCAGGTCATGATCCCAGGATCCTGGGATCGAGCCCCGCATCAGGCTCCCCGCTCAGTGGGAAGCCTGCTTCTCCCTCTCCCCCTGCTTGTGTTCCCTCTCTCGCTGTGTCTCTCTCTGTCAAATAAATAAATCTTAAAAAAAAAAAAATCCCATGCCTTTGCTTGTCATAACACATAAAAAGCTGTTGAAAGTGTAATTTGTTTCTTGATTGCCTCTAGACTACTCAGTAAGAACTGAGAGAAAATAGAGACCTCAATATAAGACTGTCACTATAGAAGCTGGCACAGAATCTAAAGCAGAGCTCACATCCCCACCCTTTCCAGGTGCTTGCAGACTTAAAATTTATCACTTAGTTTTAGATCAGTGGTTCTTAATTCTGGCCACACATTGGCTTTAAGCACAACACCAATGCCTCGGTCTTTTATTTAATATTCAATTTTTCTGGAAGCTCCCCAGGTGACAATACTAATTTGTAGCCCATGCCTGTGAAAACTGCTATACAATCTTTCACTTTGAATTAGTGACTGCTCTTACCTAAGATCCTACAAGTTTTTAGTATACCAGCCATAATCCATTTTTAAATTAAAATAATTTAAACAATTTGCTTTTCAAAGCATAAAAATACAAATAACCCTCAAATAGTGCCCCCTCCAATCACTTTGAGCTGTTCACAAAATGAGATTTCCCTTCAATACTTATTTTGCATGTGGTTAATCTACTATCAATTATTTAAATCACAGATGATGAAAATTACAGTACTTGATATAATGCAAAGCTACTCAAGTTATCAGCAAATCATCACTGATGTCATCCCTGGCAATTACAGCATTGTTTTTACTTATTTTTATATTTAAAAAATTTTTTAAGTAAGCTACACGCCCAGCATGGAGTCCAACATGGGGCCTGAACTCACAACTCTGAGACGGAGACCCAAACCGACATCAAGAGTCGGCTCAACCTTGGGGCACCTGGGTGGCTCAGTCGGTGAAGCATCTGCCTTCAGCTCAGGTCATGATCCCAGGGTCCTGGGATGGAGCCCCGCCTCTGGCTCCCTGCTCAGCAGGAAGCCTGCTTCTCCCTCTCCCACTCCCCCTGCTTGTGTTCCTTCTGTTGCTCTCTCTGTCAAAAAATAAATAAAAATCTTAAAAAAAAAAAAAAAAAAGTGTCGGCTCAACCCACTGAGCCACCCAGGAGCCCCACAGCATTATTTTTATTGGTCATCAGACTGCTGAGTTATTAAAGCAAGTGTTAAGTATTTGCTCAGAAATGAACAAAAATGGATTATTAAAATTCTGAAAAGCCTGGCAGTGATTTAAAACTGTTCTCTGGGGGCGCCTGGGTGGCTCAGTCGTTCAGCGTCTGCTTTCGGCTCAGGTCATGACCCCAGGGTCCTGGGATCGAGCCCCGCGCATCAGGCTCCCTGCTTGGCGGGAAGCCTGCTTCTCCCTCTCCCCCTGCTTGTGTTCCCTCTCTCACTGTGTCTCTCTCTTGTCAAATAAATAAATAAAATCTAAAAAAAAAACCTGTTCTCTGCACCCCAGCCCTAAAGCTATTTTCTTTTATGAAGCACTAGTATTTTTGAACAGCATAATCAGCCTTAAAAGGGTCAAATGAATTCAAAATTCAAAGAAAGAACTAGCGTTTCATCAAAACTTCAGGTGTCTACTAAAATGCTCCTAAAAGTCAGTATTTTCTGTCCTAGGGTTGGAGGAGTGAGGTGCAGGGAGGAGAGCACCACAGTGCCAGGGAACATTTCCAGTGTATTAAGCCTCTTGGTTAAAATTGCTACAATGTATTCAGTGATCACATTGCTGAGGTTTCCAAGCCCACTCCATTATAACAAGCCAAGAAGAATAATCTTGATGTGTAATTGACAGTCATAACTGGGCCTTAAAATCGCACTTTTCAGATTTTGCTTTTGCAGCATCTTAAGTGATTAAGCTGTCTCTCTCCTTTGCCAGGGGTAGTGAAGCAAGACCAGGACAAGACACTTTGTGTTGTCTTGCCCTTAAAGCTTAATTATGGTCATATTAACAGAAAATCTCAAACACCTGATCAAAAGATAACTGAATATTCAAAGTACATCCCGAGATACAAAGATTGTCTCTAATTAGGCATTACCTGATGGCAGCACATTTAATTGAATAGAATCTGCTATAGGAAATGGATATTAAACCCCACAAAACCAAAAATCTGTATCAGCAGGCACAATGCTTAGGACTTAGGTAAGAACAATGCCTTCTTTGGAAACTCAAGAATCAGACTTAGGTTATCTAAATGTGATCCACTGAGCAGTTTAATTCCACCAGGGACAATTCTAAGTGTTCTCAATCTGATACCCCTCCCCACCATGTCTTTACTCCAAGAACCTCAGGGCTACAAAACTGTGGCTTTAAAGATGAAATATAGCTGTCTTTAGGATGGCTAATAATCGACAGATCAAAACTGCTGTAAGCATTCAGTAATTCAAGACTCTAACAGGGATTTTCTTAATGATTCAAAGATTCCTCCATTTACAGAAAGTAACCTGAGATTCTTAAAGTTCTGGCTGGGGCTCAGCAACTCCAATTTCCTTGTTGACAGCATTTCTCTTACCCTAGAGCTTGACACTATGCACACAAACTTGAGATGAACTCAGCATACAGGTCTATAAGGCTTGAGAAGTTACTTTTTCACTTTCACTATCCATAGCTACATACCACCTTGTACTCCAAACACTTAACAAACTTTAAAAAATCTAAATAGAGGGGTACATAACTTCTAAGGATAGGAACAACACAGTGACGCTGACTGATAATCCTGCTAAGCCTTTACCATAGCCCTGGGGAAATGGATAAAAATGTATATGCAAATAGAAAGCAACAAGGCCCCAAGACCTCAAAGCCCAACCTGGCTGAAAAGAGATCAGAATAAAATATAGATCACAAACCTCAGAGGCAGGAGGGAAAGATGGGACCATCTGCATACCGACATGTGAAAATGTGCTAACACAAAGGCAGCTAAATCGCAGAGAAAACGCTGCAGATTATCAAGCAACTTGTACCAACCCCTGTGATCCTTGTGAAGTTTCTCAGAATACAGGAAGACAGCCAACTGTGGCTTGCGAGTTTCTGTACCTCCAAGGGAGGCGGCAAAAGAAAGCACTAGAAGGCTGGTTTGTTCCTTAAGACTCTGAAGCAACATGCTGGTGTCCTGGCCTCTGTTATCACACCATTTGACATCTTTTATGTTACTCTTCTCCCAACACCTGATTTGCCTTTGCAACTTTTGATTTCAAAGTATCATTTTAAAATATTAGTGTCTTGCACCACATAGTATTTTTTTTCCTCATCTTGTAAAGTTCTTTTCTAACCCATGCCATAGATGGACCATGACAAGAAGTGGAAGTAAAAAAATCAAACTTTAGACAAAATTTCAGTTGAACTTTGGGTTCTAGTCAGGTAAATAGTTTAAGAGGAAGAGATACAATCTAGGCATTCGCTATGATACACTGAGTCACCCCACCACCAGAGAGTGACTATTACTGTATGTTGACATTTCAAAAATGTATAGCAAAATAGCTATATATACACACACACACACACACACACATATATATTATATAGCCTAAGCAGATGGTTTTTGTGAAGTCCCTTGGGGCTGAAGGATTTTTTATCACTTTTTAGAGCTCTCACAGGTAAGGAAGTTTTATCTCAGCAGCAAACAGTAATGCCTAACAATGGCAAGGAAAGGAACCACTGGATATTAGGGTGAAAAATGCCTTTACCAATATCTACCTAGAAGAGACAAATTCTCATCCAAATACCACTTTCTAGGTCACCAGTGAAGAATTTTCATTACACTGTAGGAAAAGATAAACCCTGGCTAGAACAAAAAAATATATTGTAAAAGAGGTGTCTGAAGTCCCGAACAGGGTTTTATCTCTCATTTCAGTGATAGAATCATTATTATAAAGGTGATGCTAAGTTTCTAGAAAGGTCTAACAGTTCAAATGTATGCTGGAGTATGTCCAGTGGAACCAATGAATGCATTTCCCCCCTGGTATTGTTAAATACTATACAGAAAGCAAACTAGCTAGAAAATAAATGTCCAGGATGTATATGTAATTGGTTTAAATAGCACATCCAAGGCTGTAGGTGTTATTTTAACATCCCCAACAAAAGAGGTAGGTAAAAAACAAGATTCCATTCTGGAGGAAGGTTGAGTTGAATAACCAAGAAAATAATGGGGAGGGGCTGAGTTGTGACTCAAGCCTCACAAAAGGTAGCCCCTTCTACGGTAAAGTATTTCTAGCCTTCCATTCAACCATGTTCTTGCGGCAACTTCTTGGCTCAAATTACAATGTCTTTAAAGAAATCTGTTCTTGAAAACAGCACCTTCTCTGGAGGTGAAGGCTTTTAGGGCAAGGAACAGGAGAAGCAATAAAGACATGACCCTGGGAAGTACTGTTGATACTTATGCTTATATTATACACCATATTATATCCCTATGGCTTAGGTGAGCCTCCACTTTCTTAACAGTAAAGAACTTAAAAGACTGCCTATTGTAGGATTAACAAAACACCCAGAGATCATCTTAAAGGACTGTAAAGGATATTTACTTGAGAAGAGGATGAAGCTTGCAGGTACTAACCAACTATGTGAATATTAAAATTCCAGGAACTGGGTCAGCAGCACAGAACTAGGCAATGGCCTCAACATAATTCAGGTGTAAATGTGTTATTTACAGGAAGAAAGTTTCTGGCTCTACAGAAGAGACGCAGGCAATTCTGAGGTCACACCTATACAAAGGGACGGGGTGAATTATGGCCCACTGGCAGAGAATGCTTAGCCCTGAAAATACTGTTCCGTAGCTTGCATGAGGAGGACTACAGTTGGCCAGGGAGGTTGTCAGGGGGCATGTTAAGTGAGGGCCACTCAAGGAGTCCTCTGGAGGCCGCTGTCTATAACATAAGCCATTAGTCCTTTGGAAATGTTGATCTGATGTCATGGATGTAAAATTAGCAAGCCATTTCTCCCTTTGTGGCAGAGCATATGGTCACTGATGCTGTCTCTAAATCTCCCTTCTCTCCTCCCAAAAGCTTTGGATTCGAAACTGCTGTGCACTATAAAGATTGGGTGCTGCTATAAATTTAATAGGTGACCTGTAATTATTCCTAAAACATGCTTAAAAGATTCATCATAAATTAGCAATGTGTAACTTTCAGTATATTGAAGAAAGACCACATCAAATAAATACTTGTTTTATTTATGGCTTCACTGCATTATTTATGTATATGATTATTTGTGTATAATAAAAATTGATTTGTGAAAAAAAATTTAGGGGGCAGGAGGGGTGGGAGGGAGACAGAGAGTATGAATCTTTTTATTTTTTAAAGATTTATTTATTTGACAGAGAGATACAGCGAGAGAGAGAGCACAAGCAGGGGGAATGGGAGAGGGAGAAGCACACTCCCCGCTAAGCAGGGAGCTGGATGCGGGGCTTGATCCCAGGACTCTGGGATCATGACCTGAGCTGAAGGCAGATGCTTAACGACTGAGCCACCCAGGCACCCCGAGAGAATGAATCTTAAGCTGGGTGTGGAGCCTGACTTGGGGCTCCATCTCCCAACCCTGAGATCATGACTTGAGCCAAAATCAAGAGTCAGATGGACACTTAACTGACTGAACAACCCAGGTGCCCTATTTGTGAAATTTTAATATACCTTTGGGTAGTGCCAACTAGGAATGCCACCATAAGATGGACTGGAAAGAATATCAGAATACATCACACAATGGTTCTCAAACTGCAGTACATGGGACAATAATGAGGTCCCTCAGACAAGGGGAAAGGCTGCTCCTATAATCCTCCCTCCTGGGCAATGCTATTCCTTTTTCTTTTTTCTTTTTTAAGATTTATTTATTTTAGAACAAGAGTGAGCACACGAGTGGGAGGGGCAGAGGGAGAGAGAATCTCAAGAAGACCCCAAGCTGGGGCACCTGGGTGGCTCAGTCGTTAAGCATCTGCCTTCGGCTCAAGTCATGATCCCAGGGTCCTGGGATCGAACCCCCACCTCGGGCTCCCTGCTCCGCGGGAAGCCTGCTTCTCCCTCTCCCACTCCCCCTGCTTGTATTCCCTCTCTCGCTGTGTCTCTCTCTGTCAAATAAAGAAAGAAAATCTTAAAAAAATAAAAAAAAAAGACCCCAAGCTGAGCACGGAGCCCAACTTGGGGCTCGATCTCACAACTCTGGGAACATGACCTGAGCTGAATCTAAGAGTCGGACACTTAACCCACTGCGCCAGCCAGGTGCCCCTGGGCAATGCTATTCTATTTCTTACCTCTTCACGATCAGTAATATCGGCGAGGCACTCAGAGTATGAGGGGAGAGAATTGTTAAATTTGTGACAAATTCTCTCCATCTATGCCAAAAATAGATAAGGAAAATTAAGTGTTTGGCCATGATCCCAAGTGGGTGCTTCTGCTTCTGAGGCTTAATTATGAGAGGCAAGAAACCAGGAGATCTTGGTTCTAATTGCCTTCTACCGATTAGTCTGTGTGTGTATCGGGGAAGCCCAAGAATTGATGTCTTCCTAGGTAACTCAAGGAGAGCTTGACTAAGTAACCTAAAAAGATAAGGGGAACTGCGGCCAGATTTCTAGCAATAAAACATGAAATGTGGTTTTGGATATTGCGTCATTTGCCACCCATTTCAGCCCAGACCAAAAGAAACAAAAAAAGGGTGGCTCAGTCGTTAACGTCTGCCGTCGGCTCAGGTCATGATCCCAGGGTCCTGGGATCGAGCCCTATATCGGGCTCCCTGCTCCGCGGGAAGCCTGCTTCTCCCTCTCCCACTCCCCTGCTTGTGTTCCCGCTCTTGCTGTGTCTCTCTCTGTCAAATAAATAAATAAAATCTTAAAAAAAAACAAAAACAAAAAACTGTTCAAGGGTGGGAAAGAGATTACATATGAGGACAGAGTAATTTACAAACCAATACACACGAGAAGATAATGTATTCAGTATGAAAATTTATTCATAGGCTTCAAAGTAGTAAAGGAGGGAAAAATAAAAGAAACACAAGTCACCAAGACCAAGGAAAGGCTCATGTACCTTAAGGGTGCTAATCTGGTACACTAAAAGGTACATTAGCTTTTGGGGGCTTTAAGGATGCCCATTTAAACCACCACAGTGTCGATTTATTTATTGGTAACCTTTACATGTAAGAAGATGAATGCCTTCTCAAATGTGCCTGTGACCCAAGGGAAACAGTTTACTCTTCTGATAAAATAGAATGAACTTTATGTCCCGGCAGTCAAGATACAAACAACCTCAAGTTAAAAACAGGTTAGGATTAACCGCCATTAAGAACAATTTAAAAAATTAATGGACCACTTAGAATTACAAATTTTACTTGTACAAAGGCTTTTTTTAACTATAAAATGAAACACACAGATATAAAACCACTTGAAGGAATTTTTATTAGAGCAGACACATTCAAAATGTATGACTTCTCAAAAACAAGCACTACTCACACTGAAGGTCATACCACCCCCAGACCAAACATTTTTTTGTTTTGTTTTTTACCAAATAGGACAAACAGTAATTTGAGGTTTTGTTCAAGTACATGATTGAAAATAGCAGTGAGATATTCCCAAAGCACACATAGGGGGTATTTAGAACAATTATAAGAATTTTACAGCCAACATTAAAAATACCTGGCAAGCTTTGAACAGGAAAAATGCTTTCAGCTAAATCATGAAACAGCACAGTGGTTGTAGCATTAAGTGATTGTTGCTCAGTGGAACACAGTAGATTAGTCGTGACGAGTACTCGATAATTAAATGTGCACAAAGACTCAATTCTCCTGATTGCAATGCATTTCACTCTACTTCACATTATTATAAAAGGCATATGTGTATGCAAATGTGTTAATACATTTCTAAGTCTCTTCTTACTCTACTTTGTAAACTCAGATATGATGTAAAACCTTCTAAACACCAACAAAGAAAAAACAATTACAGCATTAGTTAAGGGTAGAAAAATGGCAGAACCCAACAGAACACAGATAATTTTCGAAGGTTAGAAATTAAAATGCATCTGCACATGTTAGTATTATTACTGAGGGCCAATTATGGTGGACTGATGACTGTGGATGGGCAGGAATAATCTTATCGTGTACCTGAGTATTCTAAGATGGCCTGCTTCTATCCCTGTTTGGTTCCCAGCCATTTGCTACAGTCTCTGCCCTAGATGAAAGGCAAGTAGGTACATTTCTTCCCTGGGTGCTGGGCACAGTTAGCTAAACAAAAAAAAAAAAGGAATAAAGGGAAACAGCAAGGAAATGGATAGAAGTATAAATGTGTTCACAAGGAAATGGATAGATATAAATATAAATGTGTCAAAACAAAAGAAAATTACTTGTGATGAGAATAGTCTTCTGTAAGATTGCATGGGGCTTCCTCATCATTCTCAATGCAACTCTCAAAAGATAACTCCAACAGAAGAGTTTGTAAGCAACATTATGGTGGGTAAGAGGAAAAGGTGGGGTTCTCCTAATAGTTGCAAGCTTTTCTTAGAAGGCAATGTACCAGAATGATGTTGGACACTGATTTTATGGATTTAGAATCCAATTCAGTCCAGTGTACACCTTTGAGCTTCACTGTAACTTTTCATAATATTGAGCAACAATGTGATAAGGTATCAAAGAATGAAATATTCACTGCGAATAAGAGGAGGTTCACTCATGCATTTAATTAATTAAATTAGATTATATTTATTTGAGAGAGAGAGAGAGCACAAGGGGGGGAGGGAAAGGGAGAAGCAGTCTCCCTGGTGAGCAGGGAGTCAGACACGGGGCTCGATTCCAGGATCCAGAGATCACGACCCAAGCTGGAGGCAGACGTTTAACCGACTGAGCCACCCAGGAGCCCCTCATTCATGTATTTTAAAGGTAACGTTCCTCTAGGATGGCTAGAATTTTAAAAAGACATGGAAAATAAAAAGTGTTGGTGAGGATGTGAAGATATTAGAACTCCCATACATTGCTGGTAGAAATATAAAATATAAAATAGTTCAGCCTCTGTGGAAAACAGTTTGGTGGGGTTCATCAAAAGCTAAACAAGGAATTAAGCATGAGCCAGCAATTTTACTCTTATGTGTATACCCCAAAAGAACTTTTCTGAAAAGAGGTGTTCAAACAAAAACTTGTGCATTGATGTTCATAGCAGCACTATTTTCAATAGAGTCAAAAAGTCAAAACCACTCAAACACCCATCAACAGATGAATGGATAAACAAAGTGTGGTCTCTCCATCCAATGGAATACTATTCAGGCATAAAAAGGAATGAACTACTGATACATGCTACACAACAGGAATGAACCTTATAAACATTACGCTAAGAGAAACCAGACACAAAAGGTCATATACCGTATGATTTCATTTATATAAAATATTCAGAACAGGTAAATCCATAAAAACAGAAAGCAAGTTGGTGGTTGTCAGGAGCTGGAAGGAAGGCAGACTGGGGAGTGACTACTTAATGGTTATGAAGTTTCCTTTTGAGATGATGAAAATGCTACAGGATATGACAGATTTGGTGGTGTCACATGTGAATATACTAAATGCCACTGAATCATTTTTAAAATTATTAATTTTATGTTATGTGAATTTCACAATAAAAAAAAAGTAACACCTGTGCCTTATAGCAGGTCATGAGGCAAAATTGTTAATATAGTTGATGTCTCCATTCAACCAGTATTTACTGAGTCCCTACTATGCAAGATACTGTAAGTGATGAATAAAAAAACTGACACCGTTTCTGCCTTCAAGGAGCCTGGAGTGTAGTGGGGGAGACCAGATATTAATCAAATACTTACACAAATCAGCTAAGTAGCAGGAAGGAAGGCTACACAGTGTTCGGAGAGCTGACCCAGCCAGGGCCACATTACCACCACACACAACACAAGCCTGATCAGACAGACCGCTCCTCCAGTCCCCACTTAATAGTTTCCCACTGATCTTAAAACTGAAAATTAAAATCCTTACTCTGACCTGCAAGGTCTTGCAGAGCCAGGTCTCTTCCTCCTGCTTCTCCAACCTTGTCGTGCCCCAACCAAGCCTCTCCGCCTTGTTTTCTCTGTTACAGCCCACTGACCTTCCTTCCATCCCACTTCCATTCTTCCTGCTCCAGGGCTCCTACTCCACATCGAATACTCTTCCCTCACCCCTGTACCTTCTTAACCTGTAGTCACCCTTCAGATCTCTCAACTGTCACTTTCTCCTGAAAGCCTTTCCTGATGGCAACTCAAATGAAAAGAGACCAATAACCTTTTCTCCAAAGTCTGCTACAGAGAATTTACAATGAACAAAACAAAATCTCAATTCAGGTTTTCAAAAAGCCCTAACTCCAAGTCTCCCCAAAATTCTCCTCCGACATTCTGCCGAAGAAATCCTTTGTGAATTCCTTGACTTTGCATAAAGTGTGTTTTCTTAAACCTTCTGATTAGTTTCAATAAAAACAAGGCAGTGATTGTGACAATAAGAACTCTGTATAGTCTACTGACACAAGCTCATTAAACATAATTCAGTGTGGCTGGTTATTGTGATGCTTTGTTAACTGATTTATATACACTTCAGGCAATTTTATGCAGAGCAGTATTCAGATTCATCAATTCCAGTTGATTAAACAGTTGATTAAAAATGGGTATTTATGGTCATTTCTGTTAAAAAAAAAAAAAAAAAAGTCAGGCATCAGGCCAGGAATATAATCCTCAATGTAATATTGTTTCTGTGAAGAAAATCAGATTAGACTTCTATTACTTTGACTTCCATGAATATAACCTGCCATAATGTACAAGGACAAGTTGTAAAGGGTTTTCAGGAGGGCCCATCATCTAGCTAGTATGCACTGTGGAACAGAGGCTTGGTCCAAGGCAAACACAATTCAGATTGGCCAGCCACGCACTGTTCTCTTTTCAAGTCTACCTCATTTGATAATCATAAACTGGGGCAGGGTATTTTTTGCAGCATTGATTTCTCTGCAGGAAGAGCGCAGAGAACTATCACTAACATACAGAAAGTCCCCACACAAAAAAGACTCTGCTAAAGCTGTCAAAGGACATTTATACAATATTAAGATTATCCTGATGCTTCTGGGAAGTGAAAATAAACTGCATTTTAAAAATAACATCTCAATGATTAACATATTATTTATATAGTATTTGATGTAACAATTCGTAATGAAGCTTGCATAAAGGGTTTACTAATAAATAAGTAAACAACAGCATGTAACCAGCACAACTATTTCTTGGATCATAGCTTCCAGTCTTAAAAAACACTATTGAGAAATCAACACAAAATCCAGATACCCTACTCCCAGTGAAAACCAAGACTAGTTTGTTTTTTTCAGTAGTTTTCAGGTTAATATGGCTGCTGGTACAATGGGCTGGGAAAGAAATCTATTTGTTCCAATGAAACGTCAAATAAGAAGATTAAAGCCCCACGTTCAAGAGCAGCACAGCCATAAGGAAAATCTCTCCTTTCATCAATATTCAAAAAACAATCTAGTGAATAGTTCTCCCTTCAGTTTTTGCTATTCCTATGCTGAGGCTATAGTGGATCTTTTGTAGAAAAACAACTCAAACACACAAGTGGTATATTTCAAAATTTTTAGCCATTCTGATAGAAAAGGCAAAGAGCCCAAAAAAAAAAAAAAAAGTTAAATGCTCTGGAGCTGACAAATAGTGGAACCTAGTAAGATTTTTTCTTTCTTTCTTTCTTTTTATTTTTTTTGGTAAGTGGTAAGTAATTTCCCGAGGCGCGCCTGGGTGGCTCAGTCGGTTAAGCATCTGCCTTGGGCTCAGATCATGATCTCAGCATCCTGGAATCAGCCCTGTTAGGCTCTGTGCTCAGCAGGGAATCTGCTTCTCTATCCCCCTGCCCCCTTCTCTGATTATGCTCAAACAAACAAAGTAAGTGGTAATTTCCCTAAGGAAAAATCCCTCCTTTCTTCCTATTTCCCCTAGCTACCTATGTTTCTGAGACTGGGAAATCTCAGGTTATAACTCAAAGAAAATGAGCCCATGGCTTCCTAGGCCCCCACAAAGCCTGCCTTGCCCAAAATACACGAGCACATTTGCAATTCCAGACCCTCTACCTGACCCCTCCAAGGTTACCTATCTTCCCTCTGCCACCCTGCCAGTCAACAACTTTCTCCCTTCTTTGACTCTTTCACCATTTGCCACCACGGGAGGTCATTAGTCAGCAAGAAGGGGCAGACTGGAGTACATCCCAATCATCTAGCTCCTCTGTCCCCTGTGTTAACTTCTCACTGACCTCTTAGCTGGGGTTGCACCCCAATTCCTGACACATAATTTCATGGGGTTGACCAGAGAACACAAGTAGGACATAAGAGAAGGAAGCATATAAATCCACATGTGGTACACTGCTAAGTAAATACAGAAGTAGGAAGGAAGAATAAGGTTGGCTGAAATGCAGAGGCTGACTAGGGCCAGATAGAGTTAGTCTAGGAAGATTTCCAGATTAATGCATGTGAGAGCCTTGGGGAACTTTGGCCTCTTTTAATCCAGACTATGATTAAATTCATTTTCAAATCTATTATATATTTCACATGTGCCATGTTCCAAAACTAGAATAGGGATACAATGACAAGAGGATTTTATTTTTAGCCACATACTGTGCTTGGTTTCAGGACTTCTCTAACACAAGCCTGACCTTTCCTATCCATTCCAACTACATTTTCTACTAGTAATCCTGGGCAAGGCGGCTCTGTTCCTACCAAACTGGTCTCCCTCCTCATTTTCTCTTATTATCTCAGTTTATTCCCAACTGCTGTTCCCCTGGACTGAAATTACCCACATGAGTCTCCTTGAAAGTAAACTGAAGGTTCAACTATGCGAAATTCAGCAGTCTAATCAAGAGACCCTGTGACATATGGAGGGCTGTAGGTACATAAAATTGGCAAACCTTTACATACTGACTTTTCCCTCAAGGTGATTACCCACTGGTTCTTGGAGCTCTTTGTCTTATTTTCCTAGATGGACAGAGTGACAGAAGGATTACAAACGATATGGCTCATCATTTAACTAAATAGCCTGGCCCCCAAATCAGTGTATCATTTAGAGCCATTTGAGATCACCAAGCTATAAACTGAGACAAGAATATAATTTGATCAAGTCTAGAGTCTCAAAGTTTAACTATCTCATAAATATCTTCTAATGGGTCTACTTTTGATGTTCAAAAATCAGAGGCACTTTCCATCCTAATGACGTTCTTTCAGAGAGCCTGGGTTCAAATCCTAGTTCTGCCCCTTACTAGCTAAGTGATCTTGGGCAAATTCCTTAACCACATCATGTCTCAGTTTCCCTATCTGCATAAATGTTGACAATTTATGAGACAATTAAGAGACAGTGCCTTCAAACACTAAATACGCAAATGTTAGTTGCTGTTATTACAGCACAGGGAAATAGCAAGTTCTTTTGCTGCCACAACCAGTTGCTTCCAACACATATAAAACATATCTACATAAAAAAAGATGTAATCCTAATACAAATAACTGAAATACATCTGCAGGGTTATTATACTTGCAATACAGTGGCACAAATGAAATCAACGTGAACATTTTCATAACCAGAATAAAAAGAGAGATACAATCTTTGTAAAATGGTAGGAGAGAAAGAAAGCATGCTTATAAAATCAAAGTGTTCATGGATATTTAAGTGACCTATGCCACACTGACCAGATAATACTTAATTAGCTAGCATATGAGCATAAGACAGAATAGTACATTTTGACTTTACTTAGGATTTCAATGGAACTAGAAGACCTATAGGTCATTCACAATGCTTGCAAAAAAAACTAAAGCCAATTTCAAAAGGCTCCTCAAAGGTTATGGTAAATGACTCAGCTTGGGGTTGGAATTCAGGGAGAATCAGAGAGTGGAGGGCTCTGGCTTAAGCACTGGGTTGAAAGCAGAAATAAACAGCAAGTGTAATTAAATGTACACAGCTATGAAATAGCACACGTCTCTGCAACACCTGCAATGCAGGGAAGGCTGGGTGCTGAGAGTGAGAGTGTGAGAGGAAAGCACATACACAGGCAGACGGGGTGAGAAAACCTCCCATCCTGCCCTTTAGTTAGGGTAGGAGGACGTGGTCAGAGCAGCGACCTGCTGTGGACAAAGAGAGGCTGGAAACAGCTGGCCTCAGACATTCACCTTCGCCCACTGTTCCTTCACAATAAATCAAATGATATGTGCAGAGGGGGAGAGCCCCTAAACCAAAGGCCTATCCTTTTCTAAAACAAACAAATATTTAAAGAGCATCAAAAGAGCTAGGCACAGTGATAACCATCATTCCTATGCTAAACTTCTGCTTTGAAGAGATTTAGAGAAACTAGGGCGCTTGGGTGGCTCAGTCGGTTAAGTGTCTGACTCTTGGTTTCAGCTCAGGTCACGATTTCAGGGTGGTGGGATGGAGCCCAGAGGTGGCCTCTGTGCTGGGCGTGGAGCCTGCTTAAAATCCTCTCTCTCCCTCTGCTCCTCCCCCACCTCAAAAAAGTGAGAGAGATTTAGATAAATTGCCATAAATATTTCTGCTTTTCCATGAATGTGTTTAACAGTTAATCTTTACAAATCTTTGAAATCATTTTTAAAACATGCTTTTGCTTGCCAGATAGGCTGTCCCATTCATTTTTGATGTTTGAATGCATTTGCTTTGGGAATAATTAAGTTTAAGAAAGAAAACTCCTACAGCAAGAGGGAAGTTGTAGGTCTGTTGTGTGATAATCTCTACCATATAAATTTCATTATGAATCTTCTAATTTTAATGTGATCTTCCAAAAGGAAATTTGTCTTATACATTTATATTTAAAGGTTTATAGTAAAGGAGAACATATAGCTTTACCTCAGCCTCTAGCTGTTACCTGGTATATAACAAACTGGAGAAAGATTTGCCTTCTTAAATAATAGCCCCACCCCTAGAATTCCTTAAGAGCTAAATTGTAAGATTTTGTGGTATCAGTGGCTATAAATCTCAGTAATAATCACCACTGGACTTGGTTTAGCAGACTGAAGTCTATCTGATAATCAGGATTAAAGAGCTAATCAAAACTGGCTTTGTAAATGCTTAAGTAAGGCTGGGTTCAGCAATTGTCCGTGGCATAATGCAATCCACCAAGTAACTCCTAAGGTTTACTTTTGCCATCATTCTTTCTTTTTTCTTTATAAATAAATAAATAGATACATTTCTTTAAATGAATAAACACCCAAGCACCCAGTTGCTATAGTGAAAACAGGATTTGGGTTCTGATGGTGACCATAAAATACTATGAAGAAATTCCTTCATTTACTCCCAGAATAAACATTTAAAATTTGTAAAAAAAGAGAAGAAAAGAAAAGAAAGAAAGAAAGAAGAAAAAAAATTTGTAACTATGCGAGGTGATGGATGGGTTAGCTAATTTTATTGTAGTAATCATTTCTTTTTTTTTTTTTAAAGATTTTATTTATCCATTTGACAGAGAGAGACACAGTGAGGGAGGGAACACAAGCAGGGGGAGAGGGAGAAGCAGGCCTGCCGCTCAGCAGGGAGCCCGATGCGGGGCTGGATCCTAGGACTCTGGGATCATGACCTGAGCCGAAGGCAGACGCTTAATGACTGAGCCACCCAGGCGCCTCTGTAATCATTTCTTAAAGATTTTATTTATTTGACAGAGAGAGACACAGCAAGAGAGGGAACACAAGCAGGGGGAGTGGGAGAGGGAGAA